>NC_092713.1:178163668-178463668 GCF_047496885.1 Scyliorhinus torazame
GGTCTCTCTCTCTCTGGGGTCTCTCTCTCTCTGGGTCTCTCTCTCTCTGGGTCTCTCTCTCTCTGGGTCTCTCTCTCTCTGGGTCTCTTTCTCTCTGAGTCTCTTTCTCTCTGGGTCTCTCTCTCTCTGGGTCTCTCTCTCTCTGGGTCTCTCTCTCTCTCTGGGTCTCTCTCTCTCTCTGGGTCTCTCTCTCTCTCTGGGTCTCTCTCTCTCTCTGGGTCTCTCTCTCTCTCTGGGTCTCTCTCTCTCTCTGGGTCTCTCTCTCTCTCTCTCTCTGGGTCTCTCTCTCTCTCTCTCTGGGTCTCTCTCTCTGGGTCTCTCTCTCTCTCTCTCTGGGTCTCTCTCTCTCTCTGGGTCTCTCTCTCTCTCTCTGGGTCTCTCTCTCTCTCGCTGGGTCTCTCTCTCTCTCTCTCTCTCTGGGTCCCTCTCTCTCTCTCTCTCACTGGGTCTCTCTCTCTCTCACTGGGTCTCTCTCTCTCTCACTGGGTCTCTCTCTCTCTCACTGGGTCTCTCTCTCTCTCTCTCTGTGAGTCTCTCTCACTGGGTCTCTCACTCACTCTCTCTGGGTCTCTCTCTCTCTCTCTCTGGGTTTCTCATTTTTACCTCTGGGTTTTCCTCATTTCCGCACGCCGTAAAAACAACGTTCCCGCGCATCACCGGAACCCACGTCACAGGAAACAGCTCAAGAGTTCCACTCTTTTCTCCTTCCAGTGTTTCACTCTAATGGCTCCCCCAGTGTGTTAATATCATCTTCCCGTGTTTTACTCTATAATGCCCCCAGTGTTTTTACTACAATCCCTAAATTACTATAATCGCCCAGTGTTTTTCTATAATGCCCCCCAGTGTTTTACTATAATCCCAATGTTACTAAAATCCCCATGTTACTATAATCCCCCGTGTTTGACTATAATCGCCCAGTGTTTTTCTATAATGCCCCCAGTGTTTTACTATAATCCCAATGTTACTATAATCCCCAGTGTTTGACTATAATCCCCAGTGTTTTACTATAATCCCCCGTGTTTTACTATAATCCCCAGTGTTTGACTATAATCCCCAGTGTTTTACTATAATCCTTTGTTTTACTATAATCCCCCGTGTTTTACTATAATCCCCCGTGTTTTACTATAATCCCCAGTGTTTGACTATAATCCCCAGTGTTTTACTATAATCCCCCGTGTTTTACTATAATCCCCAGTGTTTGACTATAATCCCCAGTGTTTTACTATAATCCCCAGTGTTTTACTATAATCCCCCGTGTTTTACTATAATCCTCCGTGTTTTACTATAATCCCCAGTGTTTGACTATAATCCCCAGTGTTTTACTATAATCCCCCGTGTTTTACTATAATCCCCAGTGTTTGACTATAATCCCCAGTGTTTTACTATAATCCCCCGTGTTTTACTATAATCCCCCCAGTGTTTTACTATAATCCCCCCAGTGTTTTACTATAATCCCTTGTTTTACTATAATCCCCCGTGTTTGACTATAATCCCCCCGTGTTTTACTATAATCCTTTGTTTTACTATAATCCCCCGTGTTTGACTATAATCCCCCCAGTGTTTTACTATAATCCTTTGTTTTACTATAATCCCCCGTGTTTGACTATAATTCCCCGTGTTTTACTATAATCCCCCCAGTGTTTTACTATAATCCCCCGTGTTTGACTATAATCCCCCGTGTTTTACTATAATCCCCCCAGTGTTTTACTATAATCCTTTGTTTTACTATAATCCCCCGTGTTTGACTATAATTCCCCGTGTTTTACTATAATCCCCCCAGTGTTTTACTATAATCCCCCAGTGTTTTACTATAATCCCCCGTGTTTGACTATAATCCCCCGTGTTTTACTATAATCCCCCCAGTGTTTTAATATAATCCTTTGTTTTACTATAATCCCCCGTGTTTGACTATAATTCCCCGTGTTTTACTATAATCCCCCCAGTGTTTTACTATAATCCTTTGTTTTACTATAATCCCCCGTGTTTGACTATAATCCCCCGTGTTTGACTATAATCCCCAGTGTTTTACTATAATCCCCCGTGTTTTACTATAATCCCCCCAGTGTTTTACTATAATCCCTTGTTTTACTATAATCCCCCGTGTTTGACTATAATCCCCCGTGTTTGACTATAATCCCCCCAGTGTTTTACTATAATCCTTTGTTTTACTATAATCCCCCGTGTTTGACTATAATCCCCCGTGTTTTACTATAATCCCCCCCGTGTTTTACTATAATCCCTTATTTTACTATAATCCCCCGTGTTTGACTATAATCCCCCGTGTTTTACTGTAGTCCCCCAGTGTTTTACTATAATCCCCCGTGTTTTACTATAATCCCCCCGTGTTTTTACTATAATCCCCCCAGTCTTTTACTATAATGCCCCCAGTGTTTTACTATAATCCCCCCGCAGTATTTTACTATAATCCCCATGTTACTATAATCCCCCAGTGTTTTTCTATAATGCCCCCAGTGTTTTACTATAATCCCCCCGCAGTATTTTACTATAATCCACATGTTACTATAATCCCAATGTTACTAAAATCCCCATGTTACTATAATCCCCCGTGTTTTACTATAATCCCCCCAGTGTTTTACTATAATCCTTTGTTTTACTATAATCCCCCGTGTTTGACTATAATCCCCCCGTGTTTTACTATAATCCCCCCAGTGTTTTACTATAATCCCTTGTTTTACTATAATCCCCCGTGTTTGACTATAATCCCCGTGTTTTACTATAGTCCCCCAGTGTTTTACTATAATCCCCCGTGTTTTACTATAATCCCCCCCCGTGTTTTACTATAATCCCCCCCAGTCTTTTACTATAATGCCCCCAGTGTTTTACTATAATCCCCCCGCAGTATTTTACTATAATCCCCCAGTGTTTTTACTACAATCCCCATGTTACTATAATCCCCCAGTGTTTTTCTATAATGCCCCCAGTGTTTTACTATAATCCCCCCGCAGTATTTTACTATAATCCCCATGTTACTATAATCCCCCAGTGTTTTACTATAATCTTAATGTTACTATAATCCCTATGTTACTATAATCCCCCAGTGTTTTACTATAATCGCCCAGTGTTTTTCTATAATGCCCCCCAGTGTTTTACTATAATCCCAATGTTACTAAAATCCCCATGTTACTATAATCCCCCAGTGTTTGACTATAATCCCCAGTGTTTTACTATAATCCCCAGTGTTTTACTATAATCCCCCGTGTTTTACTATAATCCCCAGTGTTTGACTATAATCCCCAGTGTTTTACTATAATCCCCAGTGTTTTACTATAATCCCCCGTGTTTTACTATAATCCCCCGTGTTTTACTATAATCCCCCGTGTTTTACTATAATCCCCAATGTTTTACTATAATCCCCAGTGTTTTACTATAATCCCCAGTGTTTTACTATAATCCCCAGTGTTTTACTATAATCCCCCCAGTGTTTTACTATAATCCCTTGTTTTACTATAATCCCCCATGTTTGACTATAATCCCCCGTGTTTTACTATAATCCTTTGTTTTACTATAATCCCCCGTGTTTGACTATAATCCCCCGTGTTTTACTATAATCCCCCCAGTGTTTTACTATAATCCTTTGTTTTACTATAATCCCCCGTGTTTGACTATAATTCCCCCGTGTTTTACTATAATCCCCCCAGTGTTTTACTATAATCCCTTGTTTTACTATAATCCCCCGTGTTTGACTATAATCCCCCGTGTTTTACTATAATCCCCCCAGTGTTTTACTATAATCCTTTGTTTTACTATAATCCCCCGTGTTTGACTATAATCCCCCGTGTTGTACTATAATCCCCCCAGTGTTTTACTATAATCCTTTGTTTTACTATAATCCCCCGTGTTTGACTATAATCCCCCGTGTTTTACTATAATCCCCCCAGTGTTTTACTATAATCCTTTGTTTTACTATAATCCCCCGTGTTTGACTATAATCCCCAGTGTTTTACTATAATCCCCCGTGTTTTACTATAATCCCCCGTGTTTTACTATAATCCCCCCAGTGTTTTACTATAATCCCTTGTTTTACTATAATCCCCCGTGTTTGACTATAATCCCCCGTGTTTTACTATAATCCCCCCCGTGTTTTACTATAATCCTTTGTTTTACTATAATCCCCCGTGTTTGACTATAATCCCCCGTGTTTTACTATAATCCCCCCCGTGTTTTACTATAATCCCTTATTTTACTATAATCCCCCGTGTTTGACTATAATCCCCCGTGTTTTACTGTAGTCCCCCAGTGTTTTACTATAATCCCCCGTGTTTTACTATAATCCCCCCGTGTTTTACTATAATCCCCCCAGTCTTTTACTATAATGCCCCCAGTGTTTTACTATAATCCCCCCGCAGTATTTTACTATAATCCCCATGTTACTATAATCCCCCAGTGTTTTTCTATAATGCCCCCAGTGTTTTACTATAATCCCCCCGCAGTATTTTACTATAATCCACATGTTACTATAATCCCAATGTTACTAAAATCCCCATGTTACTATAATCCCCCAGTGTTTTACTATAATCCCCCGTGTTTGACTATAATCCCCCGTGTTTTACTATAATCCCCCCAGTGTTTTACTATAATCCTTTGTTTTACTATAATCCCCCGTGTTTGACTATAATCCCCCGTGTTTTACTATAATCCCCCCAGTGTTTTACTATAATCCCTTGTTTTACTATAATCCCCCGTGTTTTACTATAGTCCCCCAGTGTTTTACTATAATCCCCCGTGTTTTACTATAATCCCCCCCCGTGTTTTACTATAATCCCCCCAGTCTTTTACTATAATGCCCCCAGTGTTTTACTATAATCCCCCCGCAGTATTTTACTATAATCCCCATGTTACTATAATCCCCCAGTGTTTTTACTACAATCCCCATGTTACTATAATCCCCCAGTGTTTTTCTATAATGCCCCCCGTGTTTTACTATAATCCCCCCGCAGTATTTTACTATAATCCCCATGTTACTATAATCCCCCAGTGTTTTACTATAATCCCCATGTTACTATAATCCCTATGTTACTATAATCCCCCAGTGTTTTACTATAATCCCCAGTGATTTACTATAATCCCCCCGCAGTGTTTTACTATAATCCCCATGTTACTATAATCCCCCAGTGTTTTACTATAATCCCCCCAGTCTTTTACTATAATGCCCCCAGTGTTTTACTATAATCCCCCCGCAGTATTTTACTATAATCCCCATGTTACTATAATCCCCCAGTGTTTTTCTATAATGCCCCCAGTGTTTTACTATAATCCCCCCGCAGTATTTTACTATAATCCACATGTTACTATAATCCCAATGTTACTAAAATCCCCATGTTACTATAATCCCCCAGTGTTTTACTATAATCCCCCGTGTTTGACTATAATCCCCTGTGTTTTACTATAATCCCCCCAGTGTTTTACTATAATCCTTTGTTTTACTATAACCCCCCGTGTTTGACTATAATCCCCCGTGTTTTACTATAATCCCCCCAGTGTTTTACTATAATCCCTTGTTTTACTATAATCCCCCGTGTTTTACTATAGTCCCCCAGTGTTTTACTATAATCCCCCGTGTTTTACTATAATCCCCCCCCGTGTTTTACTATAATCCCCCCAGTCTTTTACTATAATGCCCCCAGTGTTTTACTATAATCCCCCCGCAGTATTTTACTATAATCCCCATGTTACTATAATCCCCCAGTGTTTTTACTACAATCCCCATGTTACTATAATCCCCCAGTGTTTTTCTATAATGCCCCCAGTGTTTTACTATAATCCCCCCGCAGTATTTTACTATAATCCCCATGTTACTATAATCCCCCAGTGTTTTACTATAATCCCCATGTTAATATAATCCCTATGTTACTATAATCCCCCAGTGTTTTACTATAATCCCCAGTGATTTACTATAATCCCCCCGCAGTGTTTTACTATAATCCCCATGTTACTATAATCCCCCAGTGTTTTACTATAATCCCCCCCCCCCCAGTGTTTTACTATAATCCCTTGTTTTACTATAATCCCCCGTGTTTGACTATAATCCCCCCAGTTTTTTACTATAATCCCCCCGTGTTTTACTATAATCCCCCCAGTGTTTTACTATAATCCCCCAGTGTTTTACTATAATCCCCCCCCCCCAGTCTTTTACTATAATCCCCCCCCCCAGTGTTTTACTATAATCCCCCCCCCCAGTGTTTTACTATAATCCCCCCTCCCCCCCAGTGTTACTATAATTTCCCCCCCACCAGCATGTCTCACTCTAGCCCTCTCCCCATGTCTCACTCTAATCCACCCCCCCCCCACCACCATGTCTCACTCTAACCCTCTCCCCATGTCTCACTCTAATAGGCACCATCTCGTAATCCACCCCGTGTCTCACGTTAATCCCCCCCCCACAGAGTCTCCCTCTAATCCCCCCCCGAGTCACTCTAATCCCTCATTGTGTCTCATTCTAATCCCCCGCCCCGTGTTTGACCTCAATCCCCCCTCTCAGGGTCTGACTCTAATCCCTCATCCCCCCAATTTGTGTCTCACTCTAACCCCTCACCCCCATCCCGTCTCCCTCTAACCCCTCACCCCCCAACCCGTGTCTCACTCTCACCCCTCACCCCCCATCTCATGTCTCACTGTCACCCCTCACCCCCAACCCGTGTCTCACTCTAACCCCTCACCCCCCAACCCGTGTCTCACTCTAACCCCTCACCCCATCCCCAGTCTCACTCTAACCCCTCACCCCCCAACCCGTGTCTCACTCACCCCCCCATCCCCAGTGTCTCACTGTCACCCCTCACCCCCCAACCCATGTCTAACTCTAACCCCTCACCCCCCATCCCCAGTGTCTCACTCTAACCCCTCACCCCCCATCTCATTCTAACCTCTCACCTCCCAACCCGTGTCTCACTCTAACCCCTCACCCCCCATCCCGTGTCTCACTCCACCCCCACTTCCCAACCCATGTTTCACTAACCCTTCATCCCCCAACCCGTGTCTCACACTAATCCCTCACCCCTCCCAACCCCAGTGTCTCACTCTACCCCCTCACCTAAAGTCTCATTCTAATCCTCCCCAGTGTCTACCCTAGTCCCTCACCCCCCAACCCCAGTGTCTCACTCTAACCCCCAACCCACGTCTCACTCTAACCCCCAACCCACGTCTCACTCTAACCCCCCAACCTGTGTCTCACTCGAACCCCCCAACCCGTGTCTTACTCCAACCCCTCACCCAGAGTTTCACTCTAATCCCCCCAGAGTCTCATTCTAATCCCATGTTTTACTCTAATCCCAGTGTTTCACTGTAATCCCTCACCCACCAGCCCGTGTCTCACTCTAATTCCCCCCCCCCCCCGGTGTCTTCCCCTAAACTCCCCCCCGCCCCCCCATGTCTCACTCTAATCCGCTTTACCAGTGTCTCACTCTAATTCCCCCGTCAGTGATTCACTGATCATTCTCTCCCCACATCCCCAGGGTCCCACTCTAATCCTCCCCCCCAAGTTTACAAAGAATTTACAGTGCAGTGTTTCATTCTACTCGCACCCCCCGTGTTTTACTATAACCCCCCCACCCACCCCCCAGTGTTTACTATAATTTCCCCCCCCCCCCCCCACCATGTCTCACTCTAACTTAGAAAGAGCACCCTACCTAAGACCACACCTCCAACCTATCCCCATAACCCAGTAACCCACCGAATTATTTTGGACATTAAGGGCAATTTAGAATGGGCAATCCACCTAACCTGCATATATTTGGACTGTGGGAGGAAACCAGAGCACCCGGAGGAAACCCACGCACACACGGGGAGAACATGCAGTCTCAGCACTGATAGTGACCCGAAATGGGAATTGAACCTGTGAAGCAACAGTGCTAACCACTGTGCTACCGTGCCCTAGTGTCTCATACCGTGTCTCAATCTAATCCCCCACCGTCCCCAGGGTCCCACTCTAATCCTCCACCGTCCTCGGCGTCCCACTCGAATAACCCCCATCGCCAGGGTCCCACTTTAATATCCCCCTCCCCCACCGAGTTACTCACCCTGATCCCCTCACCCAGTGTCCCACTCTAATCCCCTCCTAGTGTCTCACTCTAATCCCCAAGTGCCTCACTCTAATCACCCAGAGTCTCACTTTAATCGCTCGCCCAGTGTCTCACTCTAAATCCTCAGTTCATCACTCTAATCCCTCACCCAGTGTCTCACTCTAATTCACCAGTGCCTCACTCTAATCCCTCACCCAGTGTCTCACTCTAATCCCCGTGTCTCACTCTAATTACCCAGTGTCTCACTTAAATGCCTCACCCAGTATCAGTCAAAACCATCACCCAGTGTCTCAATCTAATCACCCAGTGCCTCACTCTAATCCCTCACCCAGTGTCTCACTCTAATCCCCGTGTCTCAATCTAATCACCCAGTGACTCACTCTAATCCCTCACCCAGTGACTCACTCTAATCCCTCACCCAGTGACTCACTCTAATCCCCCAGTGTCACTCAAATCAACCAGTGTCTCACTATAATCCCTCACCCAGTGTCTCACATTAATCACCAGTGTCTCTCTAATCCCCCAGTGTCTCACACAAATGCCTCACCGAGTATCAGTCAAAACCATCACCCAGTGTCTCACTCTAATCACCCAGTGACTCACTCTAATCCCCCAGTGTCACTCAAATCACGCAGTGTCTCACTATAATCCCTCACCCAGTGTCTCACTCTAATCCCTCACTCAGTGTCTCACTCTAATCCCTGTGCCTCACTCTATAATTACCCAGTGTCTCACATTAATCACCAGTGTCTCACTCTAATTACCCAGTGTCTCACACAAATGCCTCACCGAGTATCAGTCAAAACCATCACCCAGTGTCTCACTCAAATCACGCAGTGTCTCACTATAATCCCTCACTCAGTGTCTCACTCTAATCCCTGTGCCTCACTCTATAATTACCCAGTGTCTCACATTAATCACCAGTGTCTCACTCTAATCCCCCATTGTCACACTCTATTTACCCAGTGTCTCACTCTAATCCCTCACCCAGTCTCACTCTAATCACCCAGTGTCTCACACAAATGCCTCACCGAGTATCTGTCAAAACCATCACCCAGTGTCTCACTCTAATCACCCAGTGACTCACTCTAATCCCTCACCCAGTGACTCACTCTAATCACCTAGTGTCTCACTATAATCCCTCACCCAGTGTCTCACTCTAATCCCTCACCCAGTCTCACTCTAATCACCCAGTGTCTCACACAAATGCCTCACCGAGTATCTGTCAAAACCATCACCCAGTGTCTCACTCTAATCACCTAGTGTCTCACTATAATCCCTCACCCAGTGTCTCACTCTAATCCCTCACCCAGTGTCTCACTCTAATCCCTGTGCCTCACTCTATAATCCCCCAGTGTCTCACATTAATCACCAGTGTCTTACTCTAATCCCTCACCCAGTGTCTCACTTTATCACCCAGTGTCTCACTCTAATACTCCAGTATCTCACTCTAATACTCCAGTATCTCACTCTAATACTCCAGTGCCTCACTCTAATCCCTCAGTGTCTCACTCTAATCCCCCAGTGTCTCACTCTACTCCCTCACCTAGTGTCTTCCTCTAATCCCTCACCCAGTGTCTCCCTCTAATCCCTCACCCAGTGTCTCACTTTAATCACCCAGTGTCTCACTCTAATACTCCAGTATCTCACTTTAATCACCCAGTGTCTCACTCTAATCCCTCACCCAATATTTTACTCAAATCCCCCAGTGTCTCACTCTAATACCCCAGTGCCTCACTCTACTCCCTCACCCAGTTTCTCACTCTAATCCCCAAGTGTCTCACTCTAATCCCTCACCGTGTCTCACTCTAATCCCCCAGTGTCTCACTCTAATCCCTCGCCCAGTGTCTCACTCTAATCACGCAGTGCCTCACTCAAATCACGCAGTGCCTCTCTAATCCCCCAGTGTCTCACTCTAATCATGCAGTGCCTCACTCTAATCCCCCAGTGTCTCACTCTACTCCCTCACCCAGTGTCTCACTCTACTCTCTCACCCAGTGTCTCACTCTACTCCCTCACACAGTGTCTCACTCTACTCCCTCACCCAGTGTCTCACTCTAATCCCTGTGCCTCACTCGAATCCCTCACCCAGTGTCTAACTCTAATCCCGCACCGTGTCTCACTCTAATCCCCCAGTGTCCCACTGAAATGCCTCACCCAGTCACTCTAATCCCTCACCCAGTGTCTCACTCTAATCCCCGTGCCTCACTCTATAATCATCCAGTGTCTCACTTTAATCACTCAAGTGTCTCCCTCAAATCCCTGTGTCTCACTCTAATCCCCCAGTGTCTCACTAATCTCTCGCCCAGTGTCTCACTCTAATATCCAGGTGTCTCACTTTAATCCCACTCCCAGTGTCTCACTCTAATCCCCCAGTGCCTCACTCTAATCCCCCAGTGCCTCACTTTGATCTCTCACCCAGTGTCTCTCTAATCCCCCAGTGTCTCACTCTAAACCCCCAGTGTCTCTCTAATCCCTTGCCCAGTGTTTCACTCTAATATCCCAGTGTCTCACTCTAATCTCTCACCCAGTGTCTCACTCTAATCCCCCAGTCTCACTCTAATCACCCAGTGGCTCACTCAAATGACTCACCCAGTCACTCAAATCCCTCACCCAGTGTCTCACTCTAATCCCTGTGCTTTCACTCTATAATCACCCAGTGTCTCACATTAATCACCAGTGACTCACCCTAATCCCCCAGTGTCTCACTCTAATCCCTCACCCAGTGTCTCACTCTAATCCCCATGTCTCACTCTAATCACCCAGTGGCTCACTCAAATCCCTCACCCAGTGTCTCACTCTAATCCCCATGTCTCACGCTAATCACCCAGTGGCTCGCTCAAATGACTCACCCAGTCACTCAAATCCCTCATCCAGTGTATCACTCTAATCCCTGTGCCTCACTCTATAATCACCCAGTGTCTCACATTAATCACCAGTGTCTCACTCTAATCCCCCAGTGTCTCACTCTAACCCCCCAGTGTCTCACTCTAATCCCTAACCTAGTCTCACTCTAATCCCCCAGTGTCTCGTCTCACTCTAATCCCTCATGCAGTGTCTCGCTCTAATACTCCAGTGCCTCACTCTAATCCCCGTGTCTCACTCTAATCCCCCAGTGTCTCACTTTAATCCCTCACCCAATATCTTACTCTAATCACCAGTGTCTTACTCTAATCCCTCACCCAGTGTCTCACTTTATCACCCAGTGTCTCACTCTAATACTCCAGTATCTCACTCTAATACTCCAGTATCTCACTCTAATACTCCAGTGCCTCACTCTAATCCCTCAGTGTCTCACTCTAATCCCCCAGTGTCTCACTCTACTCCCTCACCTAGTGTCTCCCTCTAATCCCTCACCCAGTGTCTCCCTCTAATCCCTCACCCAGTGTCTCACTTTAATCACCCAGTGTCTCACTCTAATACTCCAGTATCTCACTTTAATCACCCAGTGTCTCACTCTAATCCCTCACCCAATATTTTACTCAAATCCCCCAGTGTCTCACTTTAATTCCCCAGTGTCTCACTCTAATACTCCAGTGCCCTCACTCTACTCCCTCACCCAGTTTCTCACTCTAATCCCCAAGTGTCTCACTCTAATCCCTCACCGTGTCTCACTCTAATCCCCCAGTGTCTCACTCTAATCCCTCGCCCAGTGTCTCACTCTAATCACGCAGTGCCTCACTCAAATCCCCCAGTGTCTCACTCTACTCCCTCACCCAGTGTCTCACTCTACTCTCTCACCCAGTGTCTCACTCTACTCCCTCACACAGTGTCTCACTCTAATCCCTGTGCCTCACTCGAATCCCTCACCCAGTGTCTAACTCTAATCCCGCACGGTGTCTCACTCTAATCCCCCAGTGTCCCACTGAAATGCCTCACCCAGTCACTCTAATCCCTCACCCAGTGTCTCACTATAATCCCCGTGCCTCACTCTATAATCATCCAGTGTCTCACTTTAATCACTCAAGTGTCTCCCTCAAATCCCTGTGTCTCACTCTAATCCCCCAGTGTCTCACTAATCTCTCGCCCAGTGTCTCACTCTAATATCCAGGTGTCTCACTTTAATCCCTCTCCCAGTGTCTCACTCTAATCCCCCAGTGCCTCACTCTAATCCCCCAGTGCCTCACTTTGATCTCTCACCCAGTGTCTCTCTAATCCCCCAGTGTCTCACTCTAAACCCCCAGTGTCTCTCTAATCCCTTGCCCAGTGTTTCACTCTAATATCCCAGTGTCTCACTCTAATCCCTCACCCAGTGTCTCACTCTAATCCCCCAGTGCCTCACTTTGATCTCTCACCCAGTGTCTCACTCTAATCCCCCAGTGTCTCACTCTAATATCCCAGTGTCTCACTCTAATATCCCAGTGTCTCACTCTAATCTCTCACCCAGTGACTCACTCTAATCCCCCAGTGTCACTCTAATCAACCAGTGTCTCATTCTAATCCCTCACCCAGTGTCTTACTCTAATCCCCCAGTCTCACTCTAATCACCCAGTGGCTCACTCAAATGACTCACCCAGTCACTCAAATCCCTCACCCAGTGTCTCACTCTAATCCCTGTGCTTTCACTCTATAATCACCCAGTGTCTCACATTAATCACCAGTGACTCACCCTAATCCCCCAGTGTCTCACTCTAATCCCTCACCCAGTGTCTCACTCTAATCCCCATGTCTCACTCTAATCACCCAGTGGCTCACTCAAATGACTCACCCAGTCACTCAAATCCCTCATCCAGTGTATCACTCTAATCCCTGTGCCTCACTCTATAATCACCCAGTGTCTCACATTAATCACCAGTGTCTCACTCTAATCCCCCAGTGTCTCACTCTAACCCCCCAGTGTCTCACTCTAATCCCTAACCTAGTCTCACTCTAATCCCCCAGTGTCTCGTCTCACTCTAATCCCTCATGCAGTGTCTCACTCTAATACTCCAGTGCCTCACTCTAATCCCCGTGTCTCACTCTAATCCCCGAGTGTCTCACTTTAATCCCTCACCCAATATCTTACTCTAATCCCCTGGTGACTCACTCTAATCCCTCACCCAGTGTCTCACTTTAATCACCCAGTGTCTCACTCTGATACTCCAGTGCCTCACTCCAATCCCCCAGTGTCTCACTTTAATCCCCCAGTGTCTCACTCTAATCCCCCAGTGTCTCACATTAATCACCAGTGTCTTACTCTAATCCCTCACCCAGTGTCTCACTTTATCACCCAGTGTCTCACTCTAATACTCCAGTATCTCACTCTAATACTCCAGTATCTCACTCTAATACTCCAGTGCCTCACTCTAATCCCTCAGTGTCTCACTCTAATCCCCCAGTGTCTCACTCTACTCCCTCACCTAGTGTCTTCCTCTAATCCCTCACCCAGTGTCTCCCTCTAATCCCTCACCCAGTGTCTCACTTTAATCACCCAGTGTCTCACTCTAATACTCCAGTATCTCACTTTAATCACCCAGTGTCTCACTCTAATCCCTCACCCAATATTTTACTCAAATCCCCCAGTGTCTCACTCTAATACCCCAGTGCCTCACTCTACTCCCTCACCCAGTTTCTCACTCTAATCCCCAAGTGTCTCACTCTAATCCCTCACCGTGTCTCACTCTAATCCCCCAGTGTCTCACTCTAATCCCTCGCCCAGTGTCTCACTCTAATCACGCAGTGCCTCACTCAAATCACGCAGTGCCTCTCTAATCCCCCAGTGTCTCACTCTAATCATGCAGTGCCTCACTCTAATCCCCCAGTGTCTCACTCTACTCCCTCACCCAGTGTCTCACTCTACTCTCTCACCCAGTGTCTCACTCTACTCCCTCACACAGTGTCTCACTCTACTCCCTCACCCAGTGTCTCACTCTAATCCCTGTGCCTCACTCGAATCCCTCACCCAGTGTCTAACTCTAATCCCGCACCGTGTCTCACTCTAATCCCCCAGTGTCCCACTGAAATGCCTCACCCAGTCACTCTAATCCCTCACCCAGTGTCTCACTCTAATCCCCGTGCCTCACTCTATAATCATCCAGTGTCTCACTTTAATCACTCAAGTGTCTCCCTCAAATCCCTGTGTCTCACTCTAATCCCCCAGTGTCTCACTAATCTCTCGCCCAGTGTCTCACTCTAATATCCAGGTGTCTCACTTTAATCCCACTCCCAGTGTCTCACTCTAATCCCCCAGTGCCTCACTCTAATCCCCCAGTGCCTCACTTTGATCTCTCACCCAGTGTCTCTCTAATCCCCCAGTGTCTCACTCTAAACCCCCAGTGTCTCTCTAATCCCTTGCCCAGTGTTTCACTCTAATATCCCAGTGTCTCACTCTAATCCCTCACCCAGTGTCTCACTCTAATCCCCCAGTGTCTCACTCGAATATCCCAGTGTCTCACTCTAATCTCTCACCCAGTGACTCACTCTAATCCCCCAGTGTCACTCTAATCAACCAGTGTCTCACTCTAATCCCTCACCCAGTGTCTCACTCTAATCCCCCAGTCTCACTCTAATCACCCAGTGGCTCACTCAAATGACTCACCCAGTCACTCAAATCCCTCACCCAGTGTCTCACTCTAATCCCTGTGCTTTCACTCTATAATCACCCAGTGTCTCACATTAATCACCAGTGACTCACCCTAATCCCCCAGTGTCTCACTCTAATCCCTCACCCAGTGTCTCACTCTAATCCCCATGTCTCACTCTAATCACCCAGTGGCTCACTCAAATCCCTCACCCAGTGTCTCACTCTAATCCCCATGTCTCACTCTAATCACCCAGTGGCTCACTCAAATCCCTCACCCAGTGTCTCACTCTAATCCCCATGTCTCACGCTAATCACCCAGTGGCTCACTCAAATGACTCACCCAGTCACTCAAATACCTCATCCAGTGTATCACTCTAATCCCTGTGCCTCACTCTATAATCACCCAGTGTCTCACATTAATCACCAGTGTCTCACTCTAATCCCCCAGTGTCTCACACAAATGCCTCACCGAGTATCAGTCAAAACCATCACCCAGTGTCTCACTCTAATCACCCAGTGACTCACTCTAATCCCCCAGTGTCACTCAAATCACCCAGTGTCTCACTATAATCCCTCACCCAGTGTCTCACTCTAATCCCTCACTCAGTGTCTCACTCTAATCCCTGTGCCTCACTCTATAATTACCCAGTGTCTCACATTAATCACCAGTGTCTCACTCTAATCCCCCATTGTCACACTCTATTTACCCAGTGTCTCACTCTAATCCCTCACCCAGTCTCACTCTAATCACCCAGTGTCTCACACAAATGCCTCACCGAGTATCTGTCAAAACCATCACCCAGTGTCTCACTCTAATCACCCAGTGTCTCACTCTAATCCCTCACCCAGTGACTCACTCTAATCACCTAGTGTCTCACTATAATCCCTCACCCAGTGTCTCACTCTAATCCCTCACCCAGTGTCTCACTCTAATCCCTGTGCCTCACTCTATAATCCCCCAGTGTCTCACATTAATCACCAGTGTCTTACTCTAATCCCTCACCCAGTGTCTCACTTTATCACCCAGTGTCTCACTCTAATACTCCAGTATCTCACTCTAATACTCCAGTATCTCACTCTAATACTCCAGTGCCTCACTCTAATACTCCAGTGCCTCACTCTAATCCCTCAGTGTCTCACTCTAATCCCCCAGTGTCTCACTCTACTCCCTCACCTAGTGTCTTCCTCTAATCCCTCACCCAGTGTCTCCCTCTAATCCCTCACCCAGTGTCTCACTTTAATCACCCAGTGTCTCACTCTAATACTCCAGTATCTCACTTTAATCACCCAGTGTCTCACTCTAATCCCTCACCCAATATTTTACTCAAATCCCCCAGTGTCTCACTCTAATACCCCAGTGCCTCACTCTACTCCCTCACCCAGTTTCTCACTCTAATCCCCAAGTGTCTCACTCTAATCCCTCACCGTGTCTCACTCTAATCCCCCAGTGTCTCACTCTAATCCCTCGCCCAGTGTCTCACTCTAATCACGCAGTGCCTCACTCAAATCACGCAGTGCCTCTCTAATACCCCAGTGTCTCACTCTAATCATGCAGTGCCTCACTCTAATCCCCCAGTGTCTCACTCTACTCCCTCACCCAGTGTCTCACTCTACTCTCTCACCCAGTGTCTCACTCTACTCCCTCACACAGTGTCTCACTCTACTCCCTCACCCAGTGTCTCACTCTAATCCCTGTGCCTCACTCGAATCCCTCACCCAGTGTCTAACTCTAATCCCGCACCGTGTCTCACTCTAATCCCCCAGTGTCCCACTGAAATGCCTCACCCAGTCACTCTAATCCCTCACCCAGTGTCTCACTCTAATCCCCGTGCCTCACTCTATAATCATCCAGTGTCTCACTTTAATCACTCAAGTGTCTCCCTCAAATCCCTGTGTCTCACTCTAATCCCCCAGTGTCTCACTAATCTCTCGCCCAGTGTCTCACTCTAATATCCAGGTGTCTCACTTTAATCCCACTCCCAGTGTCTCACTCTAATCCCCCAGTGCCTCACTCTAATCCCCCAGTGCCTCACTTTGATCTCTCACCCAGTGTCTCTCTAATCCCCCAGTGTCTCACTCTAAACCCCCAGTGTCTCTCTAATCCCTTGCCCAGTGTTTCACTCTAATATCCCAGTGTCTCACTCTAATCCCTCACCCAGTGTCTCACTCTAATCCCCCAGTGCCTCACTTTGATCACTCACCCAGTATCTCACTCTAATCCCCCAGTGTCTCACTCTAATATCCCAGTGTCTCACTCGAATATCCCAGTGTCTCACTCTAATCTCTCACCCAGTGACTCACTCTAATCCCCCAGTGTCACTCTAATCAACCAGTGTCTCACTCTAATCCCTCACCCAGTGTCTCACTCTAATCCCCCAGTCTCACTCTAATCACCCAGTGGCTCACTCAAATCCCTCACCCAGTGTCTCACTCTAATCCCTGTGCTTTCACTCTATAATCACCCAGTGTCTCACATTAATCACCAGTGACTCACCCTAATCCCCCAGTGTCTCACTCTAATCCCTCACCCAGTGTCTCACTCTAATCCCCATGTCTCACTCTAATCACCCAGTGGCTCACTCAAATCCCTCACCCAGTGTCTCACTCTAATCCCCATGTCTCACGCTAATCACCCAGTGGCTCACTCAAATGACTCACCAAGTCACTCAAATCCCTCATCCAGTGTATCACTCTAATCCCTGTGCCTCACTCTATAATCACCCAGTGTCTCACATTAATCACCAGTGTCTCACTCTAATCCCCCAGTGTCTCACTCTAACCCCCCAGTGTCTCACTCTAATCCCTAACCTAGTCTCACTCTAATCCCCCAGTGTCTCGTCTCACTCTAATCCCTCATGCAGTGTCTCGCTCTAATACTCCAGTGCCTCACTCTAATCCCCGTGTCTCACTCTAATCCCCCAGTGTCTCACTTTAATCCCTCACCCAATATCTTACTCTAATCACCAGTGTCTTACTCTAATCCCTCACCCAGTGTCTCACTTTATCACCCAGTGTCTCACTCTAATACTCCAGTATCTCACTCTAATACTCCAGTATCTCACTCTAATACTCCAGTGCCTCACTCTAATCCCTCAGTGTCTCACTCTAATCCCCCAGTGTCTCACTCTACTCCCTCACCTAGTGTCTCCCTCTAATCCCTCACCCAGTGTCTCCCTCTAATCCCTCACCCAGTGTCTCACTTTAATCACCCAGTGTCTCACTCTAATACTCCAGTATCTCACTTTAATCACCCAGTGTCTCACTCTAATCCCTCACCCAATATTTTACTCAAATCCCCCAGTGTCTCACTTTAATTCCCCAGTGTCTCACTCTAATACTCCAGTGCCCTCACTCTACTCCCTCACCCAGTTTCTCACTCTAATCCCCAAGTGTCTCACTCTAATCCCTCACCGTGTCTCACTCTAATCCCCCAGTGTCTCACTCTAATCCCTCGCCCAGTGTCTCACTCTAATCACGCAGTGCCTCACTCAAATCCCCCAGTGTCTCACTCTACTCCCTCACCCAGTGTCTCACTCTACTCTCTCACCCAGTGTCTCACTCTACTCCCTCACACAGTGTCTCACTCTAATCCCTGTGCCTCACTCGAATCCCTCACCCAGTGTCTAACTCTAATCCCGCACGGTGTCTCACTCTAATCCCCCAGTGTCCCACTGAAATGCCTCACCCAGTCACTCTAATCCCTCACCCAGTGTCTCACTATAATCCCCGTGCCTCACTCTATAATCATCCAGTGTCTCACTTTAATCACTCAAGTGTCTCCCTCAAATCCCTGTGTCTCACTCTAATCCCCCAGTGTCTCACTAATCTCTCGCCCAGTGTCTCACTCTAATATCCAGGTGTCTCACTTTAATCCCTCTCCCAGTGTCTCACTCTAATCCCCCAGTGCCTCACTCTAATCCCCCAGTGCCTCACTTTGATCTCTCACCCAGTGTCTCTCTAATCCCCCAGTGTCTCACTCTAAACCCCCAGTGTCTCTCTAATCCCTTGCCCAGTGTTTCACTCTAATATCCCAGTGTCTCACTCTAATCCCTCACCCAGTGACTCACTCTAATCCCCCAGTGTCTCACTCTAATCCCTCACCCAGTGTCTCACTCTAATCCCCCAGTGCCTCACTTTGATCTCTCACCCAGTGTCTCACTCTAATCCCCCAGTGTCTCACTCTAATATCCCAGTGTCTCACTCTAATATCCCAGTGTCTCACTCTAATCTCTCACCCAGTGACTCACTCTAATCCCCCAGTGTCACTCTAATCAACCAGTGTCTCATTCTAATCCCTCACCCAGTGTCTCACTCTAATCCCTGTGCTTTCACTCTATAATCACCCAGTGTCTCACATTAATCACCAGTGACTCACCCTAATCCCCCAGTGTCTCACTCTAATCCCTCACCCAGTGTCTCACTCTAATCCCCATGTCTCACTCTAATCACCCAGTGGCTCACTCAAATGACTCACCCAGTCACTCAAATCCCTCATCCAGTGTATCACTCTAATCCCTGTGCCTCACTCTATAATCACCCAGTGTCTCACATTAATCACCAGTGTCTCACTCTAATCCCCCAGTGTCTCACTCTAACCCCCCAGTGTCTCACTCTAATCCCTAACCTAGTCTCACTCTAATCCCCCAGTGTCTCACTTTAATCCCTCACCCAATATCTTACTCTAATCCCCTGGTGACTCACTCTAATCCCTCACCCAGTGTCTCACTTTAATCACCCAGTGTCTCACTCTGATACTCCAGTGCCTCACTCCAATCCCCCAGTGTCTCACTTTAATCCCCCAGTGTCTCACTCTAATACCCCAGTGCCTCACTCCAATCCCCGTGTCTCACTCTAATCCCCGAGTGTCTCACTTTAATCCCTCACCCAATATCTTACTCTAATCCCCTGGTGACTCACTCTAATCCCTCACCCAGTGTCTCACTTTAATCACCCAGTGTCTCACTCTGATACTCCAGTGCCTCACTCCAATCCCCCAGTGTCTCACTTTAATCCCCCAGTGTCTCACTCTAATACCCCAGTGCCTCACTCTAATCCCTCACTCAGTTTCTTACTCTAATCCCCCAGTGTCTCACTCTAATCCCTCACCGTGTCTCACTCTAATCACGCAGTGCCTCACACTAATCCCCCAGTGTCACTCGAATCCCCCAGTGTCTCACTCTAATCCCTCACCCAGTCACTCTAATCCCTCACCCAGTGTCTCACTCTTATCCCCGTGCCTCACTCGATACTCATCCAGTGTCTCACTTTAATCACTCAAGTGTCTCCCTCGAATCCGTGTCTCACTCTAATCCCCCAGTGTCTCACTAATCCCTCGCCCAGTGTCTCACTCTAATATCCCAGTGTCTCACTTTAATCCCTCTCCCAGTGTCTCACTCTAATCCCCCAGTGCCTCACTTTGATCTCTCACCCAGTGTCTCTCTAAACCCCCAGTGTCTCTCTAATCCCTTGCCCAGTGTCTCACTCTAATATCCCAGTGTCTCACTCTAATGTCCCAGTCTCACTCTAATCCCTCACTCAGTGACTCACTCTAATCCCCCAGTATCACTCTAATCACCCAGTGTCTCACTCTAATCCCTCACCCAGTGTCTCACTCTAATCCCCCAGTGCCTCACTCTAATCCCCCAGTGCCTCACTTTGATCTCTCACCCAGTGTCTCACTCTAATCCCCCAGTGTCTCACTCTAAACCCCCAGTGTCTCTCATCCCTTGCCCAGTGTCTCACTCTAATATCCCAGTGTCTCACTCTAATCCCTCACCCAGTGACTCACTCTAATATCCCAGTGTCTCACTCTAATCCCTCACCCAGTGTCTCACTCTAATCCCTCACCCAGTGTCTCACTCCAATCCCTCACCCAGTGTCTCACTCTAATCACCCAGTGGCTCACTCAAATCCCTCACCCAGTGTCTCAGTCTAATCCCTGTGCTTTCATTCTATAATCACCCAGTGTCTCACTCTAATCCCTCACCCAGTGTCTCACTCTAATCCCCGTGTCTCACTCTAATCACCCAGTGGCTCACTCAAATGACTACCCAGTCACTCAAATCCCTCACCCAGTGTCTCACTCTAATCCCTGTGCCTCACTCTATAATCACCCAGTGTCTCACATTAATCACCAGTGTCTCTCTAATCCCCCAGTGTCTCACTCTAATCCACCAGTGTCTCACTCTAATCCCTCACCCAGTCTCACTCTAATCCCCCAGTGTCTCGGCTCACTCTAATCCCTCATGCAGTGTCTCACTCTAATACTCCAGTGCCTCACTCTAATCCCTGTGTCTCACTCTAATCCCCCAGTGTCTCACTCTAATCCCTCACCCAATATCTTACTCTAATCCCCCAGTGACTCACTCTAATCCCTCACCCAGTGTCTCACTTTAATCACCCAGTGTCTCACTCTAATACTCCAGTGCCTCACTCTAATCCCCCAGTGTCTCACTTTAATCCCCCAGTGTCTCACTCTAATACCCCAGTGCCTCACCCAGTGTCTCACTCAAATCCCTGTGCCTCACTCTAATCCCTCACTCAGTTTCTTACTCTAATCCCCCAGTGTCTCACTCTAATCCCTCACCGTGTCTCACTCTAATCACGCAGTGCCTCACTCTAATCCCCCAGTGTCTCACACTAATCCCTCACCATGTCACTCAAATCCCTCACCCAGTGTCTCACTCTAATCCCTCACCGTGTCTCACTCTAATCCCCCAGTGTCTCACTGAAATGCCTCACCCAGTCACTCTAATCCCTCACCCAGTGTCTCACTCTAATCCCCATGCCTCACTCTATAATCATCCAGTGTCTCACTTTAATCACTCAGGTGTCTCACTCTAATCCCCGTGTCTCACTCTAATCCCCCAGTGTCTCACTAATCCCTCGCCCAGTGTCTCACTCTAATATCCCAGTGTTTCACTTTAATCCCTCTCCCAATGTCTCACTCTAATCCATCAGTGCCTCACTTTGATGTCTCACAGTGTCTCACTCTAATATCCCAGTGTCTCACTCTAATATCCCAGTGTCTCACTTTAATCCCTCTCCCAGTGTCTCACCCTAATCCCCCAGTGCCTCACTTTAATCTCTCACCCAGTGTCTCACTCTAAACCCCCAGTGTCTCACTTTAATCACCCAGTGTCTCACTCTAATCACGCAGTGCCTCACTGGGCAGCACGGTAGCACAAGTGATTAGCACTGTGGCTTCACAGCGCCAGGGTCCCAGGTTCGATTCCCCGCTGGGTCACTGTCTGTGCGGAGTTTGCACGTTCTCCCCGTGTCCGCGTGGGTTTCCTCCGGGTGCTCCGGTTTCCTCCCACAGTCCAAAGACGTGCAGGTTAGGTGGATTGGCCATGCTAAATTACCCGTAGTGTCCATAAGGGTTGGGAGGGGTTATTGGGTTGCGGGGATAAGGTGGAAGTGAGGGATTAATGTGGGTCGGTGCAGACTCGATGGGCCGAATGGCCTCCTTCTGCACTGTATGTTCTATGTAATCTATGTAATCTAATAATCCAGTATCTCACTCTAATACCCCAGTGCCTCACTCTAATCCCTCACCGTCTCACTCTAATCCCCGTGTCTCACTCTAATCCCTCGCCCAGTGTCTCACTCTAATCACGCAGTGCCTCACTCTAATCACGCAGTGCCTCACTCTAATCACGCAGTGCCTCACTCTAATCCCCCAGTGTCTCACTCTAATCACGCAGTGCCTCACTCCAATCCGCCAGTGTCTCACTCTAATCACCCAGTGACTCACACGACTCCCTCACCCAGTGTCTCACTCTACTCCCTCACCCAGTGTCTCACTCTAATCCCTGTGCCTCACACGAATCCCTCACCCAGTCACCCTAATCCCTCGCCCAGTGTTTCACTCTAATCCCCGTGCCTCACTCTATAATCATTCAGTGTCTCACTTTAATCACTCAAGTGTCTCCCTCGAATCCCTGTGTCTCACTCTAATCCCCCGTGTCTCACTAATCCCTCGCCCAGTGTATCACTCTAATATCCCAGTCTCACTTTAATCCCTCTCCCAGTGTCTCACTCCAATCCCCCAGTGCATCACTTTGATCTCTCACCCAGTGTCTCACTCTAATCCCCCAGTGTCTCTCTAATCTATTGCCCAGTGTCTCACTCCAATATCCCAGTGTCTCACTCTAATCCCCCAGTGTCTCACTCTAATCCCCCAGTGTCTCACTCTAATCACGCAGTGCCTCACTCCAATCCCCCAGTGTCTCACTCTAATCCCCCAGTGCCTCACTTTGATCTCTGACCCAGTGTCTCTCTAATCCATTGCCCAGTGTCTCACTCTAATATCCCAGTGTCTCACTCTAATATCCCAGTGTCTCACTCTAATCCCCCAGTGTCTCACTCTAATCACCCAGTGACTCACTCGACTCCCTCACCCAGTGTCTCTCTACTCCCTCACCCAGTGTCTCACTCTAATCCCCCAGTGTCTCACTCAAATCCCTCACCCAGTGTCTCACTCTAATCCCTCACCGTATCTCACTCTAATCCCCCAGTGTCTCACTGAAATGCCTCACCCAGTCACCCTAAACCCTAACCCAGTGTCTCACTCTAATCCCCGTGCTTCACTCTATAATCATCCAGTGTCTCACTTTAATCACTCAAGTGTCTCCCTCGATCCCTGTGTCTCACTCTAATCCCCCGTGTCTCACTAATCCCTTGCCCAGTGTCTCACTCTAATATCCCAGTCTCACTTTAATCCCTCTCCCAGTGTCTCACTCCAATCCCCCAGTGCCTCACTTTGATCTCTCACCCACTGTCTCACTCTAATCCCCCAGTGTCTCTCTAATCTATTGCCCAGTGTCTCACTCTAATATCCCAGTGTCTCACTCTAATATCCCAGTGTCTCACTCTAATCCCCCAGTGTCTCACTCAAATGACTCACCCGGTCACTCAAATCCCTCACCCAGTGTCTCACTCCAATCCCTGTGCTTTCACTCTATAATCACCCAGTCTCTCAATTAATCACCAGTGACTCACTCTAATCCCCCAGTGTCTCACTCTAATCCCCCAGTGTCTCACTCTAATCCCTCACCCAGTCTCACTCTAATCCCCCAGTATCTCGTCTCACTCTAATCCCTCACGCAGTGTCTCACTCTAATACTCCAGTGCCTCACTCTAATCCCTCACCCAGTGTCTCACTTTAATCACCCAGTGTCTCACTCTAATACTCCAGTGTCTCACTCTAATCCCCCACTGTCTCACTTTAATCCCCCAGTGTCTCACTCTAATCCCTCACCGTGTCTCACTCTAATCACGCAGTGCCTCACTCTAATGCCCCAGTGTCACTCTAATCCCCCAGTGTCTCACTCTAATCCCTCAGTGTCTCACTCTAATCCCTCACCCAGTTACTCTAATCCCTCACCCAGTGTCTCACGCTAATCCCCGTGCCTCACTCTATAATCATCCAGTGTCTCACTTTAATCACTCAAGTGTCTCCCTCGAATCCGTGTCTCACTCTAATCCCCCAGTGTCTCACTAATCCCTCGCCCAGTGTCTCACTCTAATATCCCAGTGTCTCACTTTAATCCCTCTCCCAGTGTCACTCTAATCCCCCAGTGCCTCACGTTGATCTCTCACCCAGTGTCTCTCTAAACCCCCAGTGTCTCTCTAATCCCTTGTCCAGTGTCTCACTCTAATATCCCAGTGTCTCACTCTAATATCCCAGTCTCACTCTAATCCCTCACCCAGTGTCTCACTCTAATATCCCAGTCTCACTCTAATCCCTCACCCAGTGACTCACTCTAATCCCCCAGTATCACTCTAATCAACCAGTGTCTCACTCTAATCCCTCACCCAGTGTCTCACTCTAATCCCCCAGTGCCTCACTCTAATCCCCCAGTGCCTCACTTTGATCTCTCACCCAGTGTCTCACTCTAATCCCCCAGTATCTCACTCTAAACCCCCAGTGTCTCTCATCCCTTGCCCAGTGCCTCACTCTAATCCCCCACTGTCTCACTTTAATCCCCCAGTGTCTCACTCTAATCCCTCACCGTGTCTCACTCTAATCACGCAGTGCCTCACTCTAATGCCCCAGTGTCACTCTAATCCCTCAGTGTCTCACTCTAATCCCTCACCCAGTTACTCTAATCCCTCACCCAGTGTCTCACGCTAATCCCCGTGCCTCACTCTATAATCATCCAGTGTCTCACTTTAATCCCTCACCCAGTGACTCACTCGAATCCCCCAGGGTCACTCTAATCACCCAGTGGCTCACTCAAATCCCTCACCCAGTGTCTCACTCTAATCCCTGTGCTTTCACTCTATAATCACCCAGTGTCTCACATTAATTACCAGTGACTCACCCTAATCCCCCAGTGTCTCACTCTAACCCCTCACCCAGTGTCTCACTCTAATCCCCATGTCTCACTCTAATCCCCGTGTCTCACTCTAATCACCCAGGGGCTCACTCAAATGACTCACACAGTCAATCAAATCCCTCAGCCAGTGTATCACTCTAATCCCTGTGCCTCACTCTATCATCACCCAGTGTCTCACATTAATCACCAGTGTCTCTCTAATCCCCCAGTGTCTCACTCTAATCCCTCACCCAGTCTCTCTCTAATCCCCCAGTGTCTCGTCTCACTCTAATCCCTCCCGCAGTGTCTCACTCTAATACTCCAGTGCATCACTCTAATCCCTGTGTCTCACTCTAATCCCCCAGTGTCTCACTCTAATCCCTCACCCAATATTTTACTCTAATCCCCCAGTGACTCACTCTAATCCCTCACCCAGTGTCTCACTTTAATCACCCAGTGTCTCACTCTAATACTCCAGTGCCTCACTCTAATCCCCCAGTGTCTCACTTTAATCCCCCAGTGTCTCACTCTGATACCCCAGTGCCTCACCCAGTGTCTCACTCTAATCCCTGTGCCTCACTCTAATCCCTCACTCAGTTTCTTACTCTTATCCCCAGTGTCTCACTCTAATCCCTCACCGTGTCTCACTCTAATCACGCAGTGCCTCACTCTAATCCCCCAGTGTCTCACTCTAATCCCTCACCATGTCACTCAAATCCCTCACCCAGTGTCTCACTCTAATCCCCCACCGTGTCTCACTCTAATCCCCCAGTGTCTGACTGAAATGCCTCACCCAGTCACTCTAATCCCTCACCGTGTCTCAATCTAATCCCCCAGTGTCTCACTGAAATCCCTCACCCAGTCACTCTAATCCCTCACCCAGTGTCTCACTCTAATCCCCGTGCCTCACTCTATAATCATCCAGTGTCTTACTTTAATCGCTCAAGTGTCTCACTCTAATCCCCCAGTGTCTCACTAATCCCTCGCCGTGTCTCACTCTAATATCCCAGTATCTCACTTTAATCCCTCTCCCAATGTCTCACTCTAATCCCTCAGTGCCTCACTTTGATGTCTCACAGTGTCTCACTCTAATATCCCAGTGTCTCACTCTAATATCCCAGTGTCTCACTTTAATCCCTCTCCCAGTGTCTCACTCTAATATCCCAGTGTCTCACTTTAATCCCTCTCCCAATGTCTCACTCTAATATCCCAGTGTCTCACTCTAATATCCCAGTGTCTCACTTTAATCCCTCTCCCAGTGTCTCACTCTAATATCCCAGTGTCTCACTCTAATATCCCAGTGTCTCACTTTAATCCCTTGCCCAGTGTCTCACTCTAATATCCCAGTGTCTCACTTTAATCCCTCGCCCAGTGTCTCACTCTAATATCCCAGTGTCTCACTTTAATCCCTCTCCCAGTGTCTCACTCTAATCCCCCAGTGCCTCACTTTAATCTCTCACCCAGTGTCTCACTCTAATCCCCCAGTGTCTCACTCTAATCCCTCACCGTCTCACTCTAATCCCCGTGTCTAACTCTAATCCCTCGCCCAGTGTCTCACTCTAATCACGCAGTGCCTCACTCGACTCCCTCACCCAGTGTCTCACTCTAATCCCTCACCGTGTCTCACTCTAATCCCCCAGTGTCTCACTGAAATGCCTCACCCAGTCACCCTAATCCCTCACCCAGTGTTTCACTCTAATCCCCGTGCCTCACTCGATAATCATTCAGTGTCTCACTTTAATCACTCAAGTGTCTCCCTCGAATCCCTGTGTCTCACTCTAATCCCCCGTGTCTCACTAATCCCTCGCCCAGTGTCTCACTCTAATATCCCAGTGTCTCACTCCAATCCCCCAGTGCCTCACTTTAATCTCTCACCCAGTGTCTCACTCTAATCCCCCAGTGTCTCACTCTAATACCCCAGTGCGTCACTCTACTCCCTCACCCAGTTTCTCACTCTAATCCCCCAGTGTCTCACTCTAATCCCTCACCGTCTCACTCTAATCCCCGTGTCTAACTCTAATCCCTCGCCCAGTGTCTCACTCTAATCACGCAGTGCGTCACTCTAATCACGCAGTGCCTCACTCTAATCACGCAGTGCCTCACTCTAATCCCCCAGTGTCTCACTCTAATCACGCAGTGCCTCACTCCAATCCCCCAGTGTCTCACTCTAATCACCCAGTGACTCACTCGACTCCCTCACCCAGTGTCTCACATCTACTCCCTCACCCAGTGTCTCACTCTAATCCCTGTGCCTCACTCGAATCCCTCACCCAGTGTCTCCCTCGAATCCCTGTGTCTCACTCTAATCCCCCAGTGTCTCACTAATCCCTCGCCCAGTGTCTCACTCTAATTCCCCAGTGCCTCACTCTAAACCCTCACCCAGTGTCTCACTCTAATCCCCCAGTGTCTCTCTAATCCCTTGCCCAGTGTCTCACTCTAATATCCCAGTTAATCCCAGTTAATATCAGTGTCTCACTCTAATCCCTCACCCAGTGTCTCACTCTAATCCCCCAGTGCCTCACTTTAATCTCTCACCCAGTGTCTCACTCTAATTCCCCAGTGCCTCACTCTAATCCCTGACCCAGTGTCTCACTCTAATCCCCGTGTCTCTCTAATCCCTTGCCCAGTGTCTCACTCTAATATCCCAGTGTCTCACTCTAATCCCTCACCCAGTGACTCACTCTAATCACCCAGTGACTCACTCGACTCCCTCACCCAGTGTCTCACTCTAATCCCTCACCCAGTGACTCACTCTAATCCCCCAGTGCCTCACTTTAATCTCTCACCCAGTGTCTCACTCTAATTCCCCAGTGCCTCACTCTAATCCCTCACCCAGTGTCTCACTCTACTCCCCCAGTGTCTCTCTAATTCCTCTCCCAATGTCTCACTCTAATCCCCCAGTGCCTCACTTTGATCTCTCACCCAGTGTCTCTCTAATCCATTGCCCAGTGTCTCACTCTAATATCCCAGTGTCTCACTCTAATCCCCCAGTGTCTCACTCTAATCACGCAGTGCCTCACTCCAATCCCCCAGTGTCTCACTCTAATCACCCAGTGACTCACTCGACTCCCTCACCCAGTGTCTCACTCTAATCCCTCACCGTGTCTCACTCTAATCCCCCAGTGTCTCACTGAAATGCCTCACCCAGTCACCCTAATCCCTCACCCAGTGTTTCACTCTAATCCCCGTGCCTCACTCTATAATCATCCAGTGTCTCACTTTAATCACTCAAGTGTCTCCCTCGAATCCCTGTGTCTCACTCTAAACCCCCGTGTCTCACTAATCCCTCGCCCAGTGTCTCACTCTAATATCCCAGTCTCACTTTAATCCCTCTCCCAGTGTCTCACTCCAATCCCCCAGTGCCTCACTTTGATCTCTCACCCAGTGTCTCACTCTAATTACCCAGTGTCTCACTCCAATCCCCCAGTGCCTCACTTTGATCTCTCACCCTGTGTCTCACTCTAATCCCCCAGTGTCTCTCTAATCCATTGCCCAGTGTCTCACTCTAATATCCCAGTGACTCACTCGACTCCCTCACCCAGTGTCTCACTCTAATCCCTCACCGTGTCTCACTCTAATCCCCCAGTGTCTCACTGAAATGCATCACCCAGTCACTCTAATCCCTCACCCAGTGTCTCACTCTAATCCCCGTGCCTCACTCTATAATCATCCAGTGTCTCACTTTAATCACTCAAGTGTCTCACTCTAATCCCCCAGTGTCTCACTAATCACTCGCCGTGTGTCTCACTCTAATAGCCCAGTGTCTCACTTTAATCCCTCTCCCAATGTCTCACTCTAATCCCTCAGTGCCTCACTTTGATGTCTCACCCAGTGTCTCACTCTAATATCAGTGTCTCACTTTAATCCCTCTCCCAATGTCTCACTCTAATCCCTCAGTGCCTCACTTTGATGTCTCACCCAGTGTCTCACTCTAATATCAGTGTCTCACTTTAATCCCTCTCCCAGTGTCTCACTCTAATCCCCCAGTGCCTCACTTTGATCTCTCACCCAGTGTCTCACTCAAATCCCCCAGTGTCTCACTCTAATCCCCCAGTGTCTCACTCAAATGACTCACCCGGTCACTCAAATCCCTCACCCAGTGTCTCACTCTAATCCCTGTGCTTTCACTCTATAATCACCCAGTGTCTCACATTAATCACGAGTGACTCACTCTAATCCCCCAGTGTCTCACTCTAATCCCCCAGTGTCTCACTCTAATCCCTCACCCAGTCTCACTCTAATCCCCCAGTGTCTCTTCTCACTCTAATCCCGCACGCAGTGTCTCACTCTAATACTCCAGTGCCTCACTCTAATCCCTCACCCAGTGTCTCACTTTAATCACCCAGTGTCTCACTCTAATACTCCAGTGCCTCGCTCTAATCCCCCACTGTCTCACTCTAATCCCCCAGTGTCTCACTCTAATCCCTCACCCAGTCTCACTCTAATCCCCCAGTGTCTCTTCTCACTCTAATCCCGCACGCAGTGTCTCACTCTAATACTCCAGTGCCTCACTCTAATCCCTCACCCAGTGTCTCACTCTAATACTCCAGTGCCTCACTCTAATCCCCCACTGTCTCACTTTAATCCCCCAGTGTCTCACTCTAATACCCCAGTGCCTCACTCTAATCCCTGTGCCTCACTCTAATCCCTCACTCAGTTTCTCACTCTAATCCCCCAGTGTCTCACTCAAATGACTCACCCAGTTACTCAAATCCCTCACCCAGTGTCTCACTCTAATCCCTGTGCATTCACTCTATCATCACCCAGTGACTCACATTAATCACCAGTGACACACTCTAATCCCCCAGTGTCTCACTCTAATCCCCCAGTGTCTCACTCTAATCCCCCAGTGGCTCACTCTAATCCCCCAGTGGCTCACTCTAAACTCTCACCCAGTCTCACTCTAATCCCCCAGTGTCTCGTCTCACTCTAATCCCGCACGCAGTGTCTCACTTTAATCACCCAGTGTCTCACTCTAATACTCCAGTGCCTCACTCTATTCCCTCACCCAGTGTCTCACTTTAATCACCCAGTGTCTCACTCTAATACTCCAGTGCCTCACTCTAATCCCCCACTGTCTCACTTTAATCCCCCAGTGTCTCACTCTAATACCCCAGTGCCTCACACTAATCCCTGTGCCTCACTCTAATCCCTCACTCAGTTTCTCACTCGAATCCCCCAGTGTCTCACTCTAATCCCTCACCGTGTCTCACTCTAATCACGCAGTGCCTCACTCTAATCCCCCAGTGTCTCACTCAAATCCCTCACCCAGTGTCTCACTCTAATCCCTCACCGTGTCTCACTCTAATCCCCCAGTGTCTCACTGAAATGCCTCACCCAGTCACTCTAATCCCTCACCCAGTGTCTCACTCTAATCCCCGTGCCTCACTCTATAATCATCCAGTGTCTCACTTTAATCACTCAAGTGTCTCACTCTAATCCCCGTGTCTCACTCTAATCCCCCAGTGTCTCACTAATCCCTCGCCGTTTATCTCTCTAATATCCCAGTGCCTCACTTTAATCCCTCTCCCAATGTCTCACTCTAATCCCTCATTGCCTCACTTTGATGTCTCGCCCAGTGTCTCACTCTAATCCCTCACCCAGTGACTCACTCTAATCCCCCAGTGCCTCACTTTAATCTCTCACCCAGTATCTCACTCTAATTCCCCAGCGCCTCACTCTAATCCCTCACCCAGTGTCTCACTCTAATCCCCCAGTGTCTCTCTAATCCCTTGCCCAGTGTCTCACTCTAATATCCCAGTGTCTCACTCTAATCCCTCACCCAGTGACTCACTCTAATCCCCCAGTGTCACTCTAATCAACCAGTGTCTCACTCTAATCCCTCACCCAGTGTCTCACTCAAATCCCTGTGCCTCACTCTATAGTCACCCAGTGTCTCACTTTAATCACCAGTGTCTCACTCTAATCCCCCAGTGTCTCACTCTAATCCCCCAGTGTCTCACTCTAATCCCTCACCCAGTCTCACTCTAATCCCCCAGTGTCTCGTCTCACTCTAATCCCTCACGCAGTGTCTCACTCTAATACTCCAGTGCCTCACTCTAATCCCTGTCTCACTCTAATCCCTCACCTAACATCTTACTCTAATCCCCCAGTGTCTCACTCTAATACTCCAGTGCCTCACTCTAATCCCCCAGTGTCTTACTTTAATCCCCCAGTGCCTCACTCTAATCCCTGTGCCTCACTCTAATCCCTCACTCAGTTTCTCACTCTAATCCCCCAGTGTCTCACTCTAATCCCTCACCGTGTCTCAATCTAATAACGCAGTGCCTCACTCTAATCCCCGTGTCTCACTCAAATCCCTCACCCAGTGTCTCACTCTAATCCCTCACCGTGTCTGACTCTAATCCCCCAGTGTCTCACTGAAATGCCTCACCCAGTCACTCTAATACCTCACCCAGTGTCTCCCTCGAATCCCTGTGTCTCACTCTAATCCCCCGTGTCTCACTAATCCCTCGCCCAGTGTCTCACTCTAATATCCCAGTCTCACTTTAATCCCTCTCCCAGTGTCTCACTCCAATCCCCCAGTGCCTCACTTTGATCTCTCACCCAGTGTCTCACTCTAATCCCCCAGTGTCTCTCTAATCCATTGCCCAGTGTCTCATTTTAATATCCCAGTGTCTCACTCTAATATCCCAGTGTCTCACTCGAATCCCCCAGTGTCTCACTCTAATCACGCAGTGCCTCACTCCAATCCCCCAGTGTCTCACTCAAATGACTCACCCGGTCACTCAAATCCCTCACCCAGTGTCTCACTCTAATCCCTGTGCTTTCACTCTATAATCACCCAGTCTCTCACATTAATCACCAGTGACTCACTCTAATCCCCCAGTGTTCACTCTAATCCCTCACCCAGTCTCACTCTAATCCCCCAGTGTCTCGTCTCACTCCAATCCCTCACGCAGTGTCTCACTCTAATACTCCAGTGCCTCACTCTAATCCCTCACCCAGTGTCTCACTTTAATCACCGTGTCTCACTCTAATACTCCAGTGCCTCACTCTAATCCCCCACTGTCTCACTTTAATCCCCCAGTCTCACTCTAATACCCCAGTGCCTCACTCTAATCCCTGTGCCTCACTCTAATCCCTCACTCAGTTTCTCACTCTAATCCCCCAGTGTCTCACTCTAATCCCTCACCGTGTCTCACTCTAATCACGCAGTGCCTCACTCTAATCCCCCAGTGTCTCACTCAAATCCCTCACCCAGTGTCTCACTCTAATCCCTCACCGTGTCTCACTCTAATCCCCCAGTGTCTCACTGAAATTCCTCACCCAGTCACTCTAATCCCTCACCCAGTGTCTCACTCTAATCCCCGTGCCTCACTCTATAATCATCCAGTGTCTCACTTTAATCACTCAAGTGTCTCACTCTAATCCCCGTGTCTCACTCTAATCCCCCAGTGTCTCACTAATCCCTCGCCGTTTATCTCTCTAATATCCCAGTGTCTCACTTTAATCCCTCTCCCAATGTCTCACTCCAATCCCTCATTGCCTCACTTTGATGTCTCACCCAGTGTCTCACTCTAATCCTTCGCCCAGTGCCTCACTTTAATCCCTCACCCAGTGTCTAACTCTAATCCCTGTGCCTCACTCTATAGTCAACCAGTGTCTCACTTTAATCACCAGTGTCTCACTCTAATCCCCCAGTGTCTCACTCTAATCCCCCAGTGTCTCGCTCTAATCCCTCACCCAGTCTCACTCTAATCCCCCAGTGTCTCGTCTCACTCTAATCCCTCACGCAGTGTCTCACTCTAGTACTCCAGTGCCTCACTCTAATCCCTGTCTCACTCTAATCCCTCACCCAACATTTTACTCTAATCCCCCAGTGTCTCACTCTAATCCCTCATCCAGTGTCTCACTTTAATCACCCAGTGTCTCACTCTAATCCCCCAGTGTCTCACTCTAATCCCCCAGTGCCTCACTCTAATCCCTGTGCCTCACTCTAATCCCTCACTCAGTTTCTCACTCTAATCCCCCAATGTCTCACTCTAATCCCTCACCGTGTCTCTCTAATCACGCAGTGCCTCACGCTAATCCCCCAGTGTCTCACTCTAATCCCTCACCCAGTGTCTCACTCTAATCCCTCACCGTGTCTCACTCTAATCCCCCAGTGTCTCACTGAAATGCCTCACCCAGTCACTCTAATCCCTCACCCAGTGTCTCACTCTAATCCCCCAGTGTCTCACTAATCCCTCGCCGTTTATCTCTCTAATATCCCAGTGTCTCACTTTAATCCCTCTCCCAATGTCTCACTCTAATCCCTCATTGCCTCACTTTGATGTCTCACCCAGTGTCTCACTCTAATCCTTCGCCCAGTGCCTCACTTTAATCTCTCATCCAGTGTCTCACTCTAATTCCCCAGTGCCTCACTCTAATCTCTCACCCAGTGTCTCACTCTAATCCCCCAGTCTCTCTAATCCCTTGCCGTGTCTCACTCTAATATCCCAGTGTCTCACTCTAATCCCTCACCCAGTGACTCACTCTAATCCCCCAGTGCCTCACTCTAATCCCTCACCCAGTGTCTCACTCTAATCCCCCAGCGTCTCTCTAATCCCTCACCCAGTGACTCACTCTAATCCCCCAGTGTCACTCTAATCCCTCACCCAGTGACTCACTCTAATCCCCCAGCGTCTCACTGAAATGCCTCACCCAGTCACTCTAATCCCTCACCCAGTGTCTCACTCCAATCCCTGTGCCTCACTCTATAGTCACCCAGTGTCTCACTTTAATCACCAGTGTCTCACTCTAATCCCCCAGTGTCTCACTCTAATCCCCCAGTGTCTCACTCTAATCCCTGTCTCACTCTAATCCCTCACCCAACATCTTACTCTAATCCCCCAGTGTCTCACTCTAATACTCCAGTGCCTCGCTCTACTCCCCCAGTGTCTCACTTTAATCCCCCAGTGCCTCACTCTAATCCCTCACTCAGTTTCTCACTCTCATCCCCCAGTGTCTCACTCTAATCCCTCACCGTGTTTCACTCTAATCACGCAGTGCCTCACTCTAATCCCCCAGTGTCTCACTCAAATCCCTCACCCAGTGTCTCACTCTAATCCCTCACCGTGACTGACTCTAATCCCCCAGTGTCTCACTGAAATGCCTCACCCAGTCACTCTAATCCCTCACCCAGTGTCTCACTCTAATCCCCGTGCCTCACTCTATAATCATCCAGTGTCTCACTTTAATCACTCAAGTGTCTCACTCTAATCCCCCAGTGTCTCACTCTAATCCCCCAGTGTCTCACTAATCATTCGCCGTGTGTCTCACTCTAATATCCCAGTGTCTCACTTTAATCCCTCTCCCAATGTCTCACTCTAATCCCTCAGTGCCTCACTTTGATGTCTCACCCAGTGTCTCACTCTAATCCTTCGCCCAGTGTCTCACTCTAATATCACAATGTCTCACTTTAAAACCTCTCCCAGTGTCTCACTCTAATCCCACAGTGCCTCACTTTAATCTCTCACCCAGTGTACCACTCTAATTCCCCAGTGCCTCACTCTAATCCCTCACCCAGTGTCTCACTCTAATCCCCCAGTGTCTCTCTAATCCCTTGCCCAGTGTCTCACTCTAATATCCCAGTGTCTCACTCTAATCCCTCACCCAGTGTCTCACTCTAATCCCCCAGTGCCTCACTTTAATCTCTCACCCAGTGTCTCACTCTAATTCCCCAGTGCCTCAGTCTAATCCCTCACCCAGTGTCTCACTCTAATCCCCGTGTCTCTCTAATCCCTTGCCCAGTGACTCACTCTAATATCCCAGTGTCTCACTCTAATCCCTCACCCAGTGACTCACTCTAATCCCCCAGTGCCTCACTTTAATCTCTCACCCAGTGTCAAACTCTAATTCCCCACTGCCTCACTCTAATCCCTCACTGTGTCTCACTCTAATCCCCCAGTGTCTCACTGAAATGCCTCACCCAGTCACCCTAATCCCTCACCCAGTGTTTCACTCTAATCCCCGTGCCTCACTCTATAATCATCCAGTGTCTCACTTTAATCACTCAAGTGTCTCCCTCGAATCCCTGTGTCTCACTCTAAACCCCCAGTGTCTCACTAATCCCTCGCCCAGTGTCTCACTCTAATATCCCAGTCTCACTTTAATCCCTCTCCCAGTGTCTCACTCCAATCCCCCAGTGCCTCACTTTGATCTCTCACCCAGTGTCTCACTCTAATCCCCCAGTGCCTCACTTTGATCTCTCACCCTGTGTCTCACTCTAATCCCCCAGTGTCTCTCTAATCCATTGCCCAGTGTCTCACTCTAATATCCCAGTGACTCACTCGACTCCCTCACCCAGTGTCTCACTCTAATCCCTCACCGTGTCTCACTCTAATCCCCCAGTGTCTCACTGAAATGCATCACCCAGTCACTCTAATCCCTCACCCAGTGTCTCACTCTAATCCCCGTGCCTCACTCTATAATCATCCAGTGTCTCACTTTAATCACTCAAGTGTCTCACTCTAATCCCCCAGTGTCTCACTAATCACTCGCCGTGTGTCTCACTCTAATAGCCCAGTGTCTCACTTTAATCCCTCTCCCAATGTCTCACTCTAATCCCTCAGTGCCTCACTTTGATGTCTCACCCAGTGTCTCACTCTAATATCAGTGTCTCACTTTAATCCCTCTCCCAATGTCTCACTCTAATCCCTCAGTGCCTCACTTTGATGTCTCACCCAGTGTCTCACTCTAATATCAGTGTCTCACTTTAATCCCTCTCCCAGTGTCTCACTCTAATCCCCCAGTGCCTCACTTTGATCTCTCACCCAGTGTCTCACTCAAATCCCCCAGTGTCTCACTCTAATCCCCCAGTGTCTCACTCAAATGACTCACCCGGTCACTCAAATCCCTCACCCAGTGTCTCACTCTAATCCCTGTGCTTTCACTCTATAATCACCCAGTGTCTCACATTAATCACGAGTGACTCACTCTAATCCCCCAGTGTCTCACTCTAATCCCCCAGTGTCTCACTCTAATCCCTCACCCAGTCTCACTCTAATCCCCCAGTGTCTCTTCTCACTCTAATCCCGCACGCAGTGTCTCACTCTAATACTCCAGTGCCTCACTCTAATCCCTCACCCAGTGTCTCACTTTAATCACCCAGTGTCTCACTCTAATACTCCAGTGCCTCGCTCTAATCCCCCACTGTCTCACTCTAATCCCCCAGTGTCTCACTCTAATCCCTCACCCAGTCTCACTCTAATCCCCCAGTGTCTCTTCTCACTCTAATCCCGCACGCAGTGTCTCACTCTAATACTCCAGTGCCTCACTCTAATCCCTCACCCAGTGTCTCACTCTAATACTCCAGTGCCTCACTCTAATCCCCCACTGTCTCACTTTAATCCCCCAGTGTCTCACTCTAATACCCCAGTGCCTCACTCTAATCCCTGTGCCTCACTCTAATCCCTCACTCAGTTTCTCACTCTAATCCCCCAGTGTCTCACTCAAATGACTCACCCAGTTACTCAAATCCCTCACCCAGTGTCTCACTCTAATCCCTGTGCTTTCACTCTATAATCACCCAGTGACTCACATTAATCACCAGTGACTCACTCTAATCCCCCAGTGTCTCACTCTAATCCCCCAGTGTCTCACTCTAATCCCCCAGTGGCTCACTCTAAACTCTCACCTAGTCTCACTCTAATCCCCCAGTGTCTCGTCTCACTCTAATCCCGCACGCAGTGTCTCACTTTAATCACCCAGTGTCTCACTCTAATACTCCAGTGCCTCACTCTATTCCCTCACCCAGTGTCTCACTTTAATCACCCAGTGTCTCACTCTAATACTCCAGTGCCTCACTCTAATCCCCCACTGTCTCACTTTAATCCCCCAGTGTCTCACTCTAATACCCCAGTGCCTCACACTAATACCCCAGTGCCTCACACTAATCCCTGTGCCTCACTCTAATCCCTCACTCAGTTTCTCACTCGAATCCCCCAGTGTCTCACTCTAATCCCTCACCGTGTCTCACTCTAATCACGCAGTGCCTCACTCTAATCCCCCAGTGTCTCACTCAAATCCCTCACCCAGTGTCTCACTCTAATCCCTCACCGTGTCTCACTCTAATCCCCCAGTGTCTCACTGAAATGCCTCACCCAGTCACTCTAATCCCTCACCCAGTGTCTCACTCTAATCCCCGTGCCTCACTCTATAATCATCCAGTGTCTCACTTTAATCACTCAAGTGTCTCACTCTAATCCCCGTGTCTCACTCTAATCCCCCAGTGTCTCACTAATCCCTCGCCGTTTATCTCTCTAATATCCCAGTGCCTCACTTTAATCCCTCTCCCAATGTCTCACTCTAATCCCTCATTGCCTCACTTTGATGTCTCGCCCAGTGTCTCACTCTAATCCCTCACCCAGTGACTCACTCTAATCCCCCAGTGCCTCACTTTAATCTCTCACCCAGTATCTCACTCTAATTCCCCAGCGCCTCACTCTAATCCCTCACCCAGTGTCTCACTCTAATCCCCCAGTGTCTCTCTAATCCCTTGCCCAGTGTCTCACTCTAATATCCCAGTGTCTCACTCTAATCCCTCACCCAGTGACTCACTCTAATCCCCCAGTGTCACTCTAATCAACCAGTGTCTCACTCTAATCCCTCACCCAGTGTCTCACTCTAATCCCTGTGCCTCACTCTATAGTCACCCAGTGTCTCACTTTAATCACCAGTGTCTCACTCTAATCCCCCAGTGTCTCACTCTAATCCCCCAGTGTCTCACTCTAATCCCTCACCCAGTCTCACTCTAATCCCCCAGTGTCTCGTCTCACTCTAATCCCTCACGCAGTGTCTCACTCTAATACTCCAGTGCCTCACTCTAATCCCTGTCTCACTCTAATCCCTCACCCAACATCTTACTCTAATCCCCCAGTGTCTCACTCTAATACTCCAGTGCCTCACTCTAATCCCCCAGTGTCTTACTTTAATCCCCCAGTGCCTCACTCTAATCCCTGTGCCTCACTCTAATCCCTCACTCAGTTTCTCACTCTAATCCCCCAGTGTCTCACTCTAATCCCTCACCGTGTCTCACTCTAATAACGCAGTGCCTCACTCTAATCCCCGTGTCTCACTCAAATCCCTCACCCAGTGTCTCACTCTAATCCCTCACCGTGTCTGACTCTAATCCCCCAGTGTCTCACTGAAATGCCTCACCCAGTCACTCTAATACCTCACCCAGTGTCCCCCTCGAATCCCTGTGTCTCACTCTAATCCCCCGTGTCTCACTAATCCCTCGCCCAGTGTCTCACTCTAATATCCCAGTCTCACTTTAATCCCTCTCCCAGTGTCTCACTCCAATCCCCCAGTGCCTCACTTTGATCTCTCACCCAGTGTCTCACTCTAATCCCCCAGTGTCTCTCTAATCCATTGCCCAGTGTCTCATTTTAATATCCCAGTGTCTCACTCTAATATCCCAGTGTCTCACTCGAATCCCCCACTGCCTCACTCTAATCCCTCACCGTGTCTCACTCTAATCCCCCAGTGTCTCACTGAAATGCCTCACCCAGTCACCCTAATCCCTCACCCAGTGTTTCACTCTAATCCCCGTGCCTCACTCTATAATCATCCAGTGTCTCACTTTAATCACTCAAGTGTCTCCCTCGAATCCCTGTGTCTCACTCTAAACCCCCGTGTCTCACTAATCCCTCGCCCAGTGTCTCACTCTAATATCCCAGTCTCACTTTAATCCCTCTCCCAGTGTCTCACTCCAATCCCCCAGTGCCTCACTTTGATCTCTCACCCAGTGTCTCACTCTAATTACCCAGTGTCTCACTCCAATCCCCCAGTGCCTCACTTTGATCTCTCACCCTGTGTCTCACTCTAATCCCCCAGTGTCTCTCTAATCCATTGCCCAGTGTCTCACTCTAATATCCCAGTGACTCACTCGACTCCCTCACCCAGTGTCTCACTCTAATCCCTCACCGTGTCTCACTCTAATCCCCCAGTGTCTCACTGAAATGCATCACCCAGTCACTCTAATCCCTCACCCAGTGTCTCACTCTAATCCCCGTGCCTCACTCTATAATCATCCAGTGTCTCACTTTAATCACTCAAGTGTCTCACTCTAATCCCCCAGTGTCTCACTAATCACTCGCCGTGTGTCTCACTCTAATAGCCCAGTGTCTCACTTTAATCCCTCTCCCAATGTCTCACTCTAATCCCTCAGTGCCTCACTTTGATGTCTCACCCAGTGTCTCACTCTAATATCAGTGTCTCACTTTAATCCCTCTCCCAATGTCTCACTCTAATCCCTCAGTGCCTCACTTTGATGTCTCACCCAGTGTCTCACTCTAATATCAGTGTCTCACTTTAATCCCTCTCCCAGTGTCTCACTCTAATCCCCCAGTGCCTCACTTTGATCTCTCACCCAGTGTCTCACTCAAATCCCCCAGTGTCTCACTCTAATCCCCCAGTGTCTCACTCAAATGACTCACCCGGTCACTCAAATCCCTCACCCAGTGTCTCACTCTAATCCCTGTGCTTTCACTCTATAATCACCCAGTGTCTCACATTAATCACGAGTGACTCACTCTAATCCCCCAGTGTCTCACTCTAATCCCCCAGTGTCTCACTCTAATCCCTCACCCAGTCTCACTCTAATCCCCCAGTGTCTCTTCTCACTCTAATCCCGCACGCAGTGTCTCACTCTAATACTCCAGTGCCTCACTCTAATCCCTCACCCAGTGTCTCACTTTAATCACCCAGTGTCTCACTCTAATACTCCAGTGCCTCGCTCTAATCCCCCACTGTCTCACTCTAATCCCCCAGTGTCTCACTCTAATCCCTCACCCAGTCTCACTCTAATCCCCCAGTGTCTCTTCTCACTCTAATCCCGCACGCAGTGTCTCACTCTAATACTCCAGTGTCTCACTCTAATCCCCCACTGTCTCACTTTAATCCCCCAGTGTCTCACTCTAATACCCCAGTGCCTCACTCTAATCCCTGTGCCTCACTCTAATCCCTCACTCAGTTTCTCACTCTAATCCCCCAGTGTCTCACTCAAATGACTCACCCAGTTACTCAAATCCCTCACCCAGTGTCTCACTCTAATCCCCCAGTGTCTCACTCTAATCCCCCAGTGTCTCACTCTAATCCCCCAGTGGCTCACTCTAAACTCTCACCCAGTCTCACTCTAATCCCCCAGTGTCTCGTCTCACTCTAATCCCGCACGCAGTGTCTCACTTTAATCACCCAGTGTCTCACTCTAATACTCCAGTGCCTCACTCTATTCCCTCACCCAGTGTCTCACTTTAATCACCCAGTGTCTCACTCTAATACTCCAGTGCCTCACTCTAATCCCCCACTGTCTCACTTTAATCCCCCAGTGTCTCACTCTAATACCCCAGTGCCTCACACTAATCCCTGTGCCTCACTCTAATCCCTCACTCAGTTTCTCACTCGAATCCCCCAGTGTCTCACTCTAATCCCTCACCGTGTCTCACTCTAATCACGCAGTGCCTCACTCTAATCCCCCAGTGTCTCACTCAAATCCCTCACCCAGTGTCTCACTCTAATCCCTCACCGTGTCTCACTCTAATCCCCCAGTGTCTCACTGAAATGCCTCACCCAGTCACTCTAATCCCTCACCCAGTGTCTCACTCTAATCCCCGTGCCTCACTCTATAATCATCCAGTGTCTCACTTTAATCACTCAAGTGTCTCACTCTAATCCCCGTGTCTCACTCTAATCCCCCAGTGTCTCACTAATCCCTCGCCGTTTATCTCTCTAATATCCCAGTGCCTCACTTTAATCCCTCTCCCAATGTCTCACTCTAATCCCTCATTGCCTCACTTTGATGTCTTGCCCAGTGTCTCACTCTAATCCCACACCCAGTGACTCACTCTAATCCCCCAGTGCCTCACTTTAATCTCTCACCCAGTATCTCACTCTAATTCCCCAGCGCCTCACTCTAATCCCTCACCCAGTGTCTCACTCTAATCCCCCAGTGTCTCTCTAATCCCTTGCCCAGTGTCTCACTCTAATATCCCAGTGTCTCACTCTAATCCCTCACCCAGTGACTCACTCTAATCCCCCAGTGTCACTCTAATCAACCAGTGTCTCACTCTAATCCCTCACCCAGTGTCTCACTCTAATCCCTGTGCCTCACTCTATAGTCACCCAGTGTCTCACTTTAATCACCAGTGTCTCACTCTAATCCCCCAGTGTCTCACTCTAATCCCCCAGTGTCTCACTCTAATCCCCCAGTGTCTCGCTCTAATCCCTCACCCAGTCTCACTCTAATCCCCCAGTGTCTCGTCTCACTCTAATCCCTCACGCAGTGTCTCACTCTAATACTCCAGTGCCTCACTCTAATCCCTGTCTCACTCTAATCCCTCACCCAACATCTTACTCTAATCCCCCAGTGTCTCACTCTAATACTCCAGTGCCTCACTCTAATCCCCCAGTGTCTTACTTTAATCCCCCAGTGCCTCACTCTAATCCCTGTGCCTCACTCTAATCCCTCACTCAGTTTCTCACTCTAATCCCCCAGTGTCTCACTCTAATCCCTCACCGTGTCTCACTCTAATAACGCAGTGCCTCACTCTAATCCCCGTGTCTCACTCAAATCCCTCACCCAGTGTCTCACTCTAATCCCTCACCGTGTCTGACTCTAATCCCCCAGTGTCTCACTGAAATGCCTCACCCAGTCACTCTAATACCTCACCCAGTGTCTCCCTCGAATCCCTGTGTCTCACTCTAATCCCCCGTGTCTCACTAATCCCTCGCCCAGTGTCTCACTCTAATATCCCAGTCTCACTTTAATCCCTCTCCCAGTGTCTCACTCCAATCCCCCAGTGCCTCACTTTGATCTCTCACCCAGTGTCTCACTCTAATCCCCCAGTGTCTCTCTAATCCATTGCCCAGTGTCTCATTTTAATATCCCAGTGTCTCACTCTAATATCCCAGTGTCTCACTCGAATCCCCCAGTGTCTCACTCTAATCACGCAGTGCCTCACTCCAATCCCCCAGTGTCTCACTCAAATGACTCACCCGGTCACTCAAATCCCTCACCCAGTGTCTCACTCTAATCCCTGTGCTTTCACTCTATAATCACCCAGTCTCTCACATTAATCACCAGTGACTCACTCTAATCCCCCAGTGTCTCACTCTAATCCCTCACCCAGTCTCACTCTAATCCCCCAGTGTCTCGTCTCACTCCAATCCCTCACGCAGTGTCTCACTCTAATACTCCAGTGCCTCACTCTAATCCCTCACCCAGTGTCTCACTTTAATCACCGTGTCTCACTCTAATACTCCAGTGCCTCACTCTAATCCCCCACTGTCTCACTTTAATCCCCCAGTCTCACTCTAATACCCCAGTGCCTCACTCTAATCCCTGTGCCTCACTCTAATCCCTCACTCAGTTTCTCACTCTAATCCCCCAGTGTCTCACTCTAATCCCTCACCGTGTCTCACTCTAATCACGCAGTGCCTCACTCTAATCCCCCAGTGTCTCACTCAAATCCCTCACCCAGTGTCTCACTCTAATCCCTCACCGTGTCTCACTCTAATCCCCCAGTGTCTCACTGAAATTCCTCACCCAGTCACTCTAATCCCTCACCCAGTGTCTCACTCTAATCCCCGTGCCTCACTCTATAATCATCCAGTGTCTCACTTTAATCACTCAAGTGTCTCACTCTAATCCCCGTGTCTCACTCTAATCCCCCAGTGTCTCACTAATCCCTCGCCGTTTATCTCTCTAATATCCCAGTGTCTCACTTTAATCCCTCTCCCAATGTCTCACTCTAATCCCTCATTGCCTCACTTTGATGTCTCACCCAGTGTCTCACTCTAATCCTTCGCCCAGTGCCTCACTTTAATCCCTCACCCAGTGTCTAACTCTAATCCCTGTGCCTCACTCTATAGTCAACCAGTGTCTCACTTTAATCACCAGTGTCTCACTCTAATCCCCCAGTGTCTCACTCTAATCCCCCAGTGTCTCGCTCTAATCCCTCACCCAGTCTCACTCTAATCCCCCAGTGTCTCGTCTCACTCTAATCCCTCACGCAGTGTCTCACTCTAGTACTCCAGTGCCTCACTCTAATCCCTGTCTCACTCTAATCCCTCACCCAACATTTTACTCTAATCCCCCAGTGTCTCACTCTAATCCCTCATCCAGTGTCTCACTTTAATCACCCAGTGTCTCACTCTAATCCCCCAGTGTCTCACTCTAATCCCCCAGTGCCTCACTCTAATCCCTGTGCCTCACTCTAATCCCTCACTCAGTTTCTCACTCTAATCCCCCAATGTCTCACTCTAATCCCTCACCGTGTCTCTCTAATCACGCAGTGCCTCACGCTAATCCCCCAGTGTCTCACTCTAATCCCTCACCCAGTGTCTCACTCTAATCCCTCACCGTGTCTCACTCTAATCCCCCAGTGTCTCACTGAAATGCCTCACCCAGTCACTCTAATCCCTCACCCAGTGTCTCACTCTAATCCCCCAGTGTCTCACTAATCCCTCGCCGTTTATCTCTCTAATATCCCAGTGTCTCACTTTAATCCCTCTCCCAATGTCTCACTCTAATCCCTCATTGCCTCACTTTGATGTCTCACCCAGTGTCTCACTCTAATCCTTCGCCCAGTGCCTCACTTTAATCTCTCATCCAGTGTCTCACTCTAATTCCCCAGTGCCTCACTCTAATCTCTCACCCAGTGTCTCACTCTAATCCCCCAGTCTCTCTAATCCCTTGCCGTGTCTCACTCTAATATCCCAGTGTCTCACTCTAATCCCTCACCCAGTGACTCACTCTAATCCCCCAGTGCCTCACTCTAATCCCTCACCCAGTGTCTCACTCTAATCCCCCAGCGTCTCTCTAATCCCTCACCCAGTGACTCACTCTAATCCCCCAGTGTCACTCTAATCCCCCAGCGTCTCACTGAAATGCCTCACCCAGTCACTCTAATCCCTCACCCAGTGTCTCACTCCAATCCCTGTGCCTCACTGTATAGTCACCCAGTGTCTCACTTTAATCACCAGTGTCTCACTCTAATCCCCCAGTGTCTCACTCTAATCCCCCAGTGTCTCACTCTAATCCCTGTCTCACTCTAATCCCTCACCCAACATCTTACTCTAATCCCCCAGTGTCTCACTCTAATACTCCAGTGCCTCGCTCTACTCCCCCAGTGTCTCACTTTAATCCCCCAGTGCCTCACTCTAATCCCTCACTCAGTTTCTCACTCTCATCCCCCAGTGTCTCACTCTAATCCCTCACCGTGTTTCACTCTAATCACGCAGTGCCTCACTCTAATCCCCCAGTGTCTCACTCAAATCCCTCACCCAGTGTCTCACTCTAATCCCTCACCGTGACTGACTCTAATCCCCCAGTGTCTCACTGAAATGCCTCACCCAGTCACTCTAATCCCTCACCCAGTGTCTCACTCTAATCCCCGTGCCTCACTCTATAATCATCCAGTGTCTCACTTTAATCACTCAAGTGTCTCACTCTAATCCCCCAGTGTCTCACTCTAATCCCCCAGTGTCTCACTAATCACTCGCCGTGTGTCTCACTCTAATATCCCAGTGTCTCACTTTAATCCCTCTCCCAATGTCTCACTCTAATCCCTCAGTGCCTCACTTTGATGTCTCACCCAGTGTCTCACTCTAATCCTTCGCCCAGTGTCTCACTCTAATATCACAATGTCTCACTTTAAAACCTCTCCCAGTGTCTCACTCTAATCCCACAGTGCCTCACTTTAATCTCTCACCCAGTGTACCACTCTAATTCCCCAGTGCCTCACTCTAATCCCTCACCCAGTGTCTCACTCTAATCCCCCAGTGTCTCTCTAATCCCTTGCCCAGTGTCTCACTCTAATATCCCAGTGTCTCACTCTAATCCCTCACCCAGTGTCTCACTCTAATCCCCCAGTGCCTCACTTTAATCTCTCACCCAGTGTCTCACTCTAATTCCCCAGTGCCTCAGTCTAATCCCTCACCCAGTGTCTCACTCTAATCCCCGTGTCTCTCTAATCCCTTGCCCAGTGACTCACTCTAATATCCCAGTGTCTCACTCTAATCCCTCACCCAGTGACTCACTCTAATCCCCCAGTGCCTCACTTTAATCTCTCACCCAGTGTCTCACTCTAATTCCCCACTGCCTCGCTCTAATCCCTCACCCAGTGTCTCACTCTAATCCCCCAGTGTCTCTCTAATCCCTCTCCCAGTGTCTCACTCTAATCCCTCACCCAGTGTCACTCTAATCCCCGTGTCTCACTCTAATCACCCAGTGGCTCACTCAAATGACTCACCCAGTCACTCAAATCCCTCACCCAGTGTCTCACTCTAATCCCTGTGCCTCACTCTATAATCACCCAGTGTCTCACATTAATCACCAGTGTCTCTCTAATCCCCCAGTGTCTCACTCTAATCCACCAGTGTCTCACTCTAATCCCTCACCCAGTCTCACTCTAATCCCCCAGTGTCTCGGCTCACTCTAATCCCTCATGCAGTGTCTCACTCTAATACTCCAGTGCCTCACTCTAATCCCTGTGTCTCACTCTAATCCCCCAGTGTCTCACTCTAATCCCTCACCCAATATCTTACTCTAATCCCCCAGTGACTCACTCTAATCCCTCACCCAGTGTCTCACTTTAATCACCCAGTGTCTCACTCTAATACTCCAGTGCCTCACTCTAATCCCCCAGTGTCTCACTTTAATCCCCCAGTGTCTCACTCTAATACCCCAGTGCCTCACCCAGTGTCTCACTCAAATCCCTGTGCCTCACTCTAATCCCTCACTCAGTTTCTTACTCTAATCCCCCAGTGTCTCACTCTAATCCCTCACCGTGTCTCACTCTAATCACGCAGTGCCTCACTCTAATCCCCCAGTGTCTCACTCTAATCCCTCACCATGTCACTCAAATCCCTCACCTAGTGTCTCACTCTAATCCCTCACCGTGTCTCACTCTAATCCCCCAGTGTCTCACTGAAATGCCTCACCCAGTCACTCTAATCCCTCACCCAGTGTCTCACTCTAATCCCCGTGCCTCACTCTATAATCATCCAGTGTCTCACTTTAATCACTCAGGTGTCTCACTCTAATCCCCGTGTCTCACTCTAATCCCCCAGTGTCTCAATAATCCCTCGCCCAGTGTCTCACTCTAATATCCCAGTGTTTCACTTTAATCCCTCTCCCAATGTCTCACTCTAATCCATCAGTGCCTCACTTTGATGTCTCACAGTGTCTCACTCTAATATCCCAGTGTCTCACTCTAATATCCCAGTGTCTCACTTTAATCCCTCTCCCAGTGTCTCACCCTAATCCCCCAGTGCCTCACTTTAATCTCTCACCCAGTGTCTCACTCTAAACCCCCAGTGTCTCACTTTAATCACCCAGTGTCTCACTCTAATAATCCAGTATCTCACTCTAATACCCCAGTGCCTCACTCTAATCCCTCACCGTCTCACTCTAATCCCCGTGTCTCACTCTAATCCCTCGCCCAGTGTCTCACTCTAATCACGCAGTGCCTCACACTAATCACGCAGTGCCTCACTCTAATCACGCAGTGCCTCACTCTAATCCCCCAGTGTCTCACTCTAATCACGCAGTGCCTCACTCCAATCCGCCAGTGTCTCACTCTAATCACCCAGTGACTCACACGACTCCCTCACCCAGTGTCTCACTCTACTCCCTCACCCAGTGTCTCACTCTAATCCCTGTGCCTCACACGAATCCCTCACCCAGTCACCCTAATCCCTCACCCAGTGTTTCACTCTAATCCCCGTGCCTCACTCTATAATCATTCAGTGTCTCACATTAATCACTCAAGTGTCTCCCTCGAATCCCTGTGTCTCACTCTAATCCCCCGTGTCTCACTAATCCCTCGCCCAGTGTATCACTCTAATATCCCAGTCTCACTTTAATCCCTCTCCCAGTGTCTCACTCCAATCCCCCAGTGCATCACTTTGATCTCTCACCCAGTGTCTCACTCTAATCCCCCAGTGTCTCTCTAATCTATTGCCCAGTGTCTCACTCCAATATCCCAGTGTCTCACTCTAATATCCCAGTGTCTCACTCTAATATCCCAGTGTCTCACTCTAATCCCCCAGTGTCTCACTCTAAACCCCCAGTGTCTCACTCTAATCCCCCAGTGTCTCACTCTAATCACGCAGTGCCTCACTCCAATCCCCCAGTGTCTCACTCTAATCCCCCAGTGCCTCACTTTGATCTCTGACCCAGTGTCTCTCTAATCCATTGCCCAGTGTCTCACTCTAATATCCCAGTGTCTCACTCTAATATCCCAGTGTCTCACTCTAATCCCCCAGTGTCTCACTCTAATCACCCAGTGACTCACTCGACTCCCTCACCCAGTGTCTCTCTACTCCCTCACCCAGTGTCTCACTCTAATCCCCCAGTGTCTCACTCAAATCCCTCACCCAGTGTCTCACTCAAATCCCTCACCGTGTCTCACTCTAATCCCCCCGTGTCTCACTGAAATGCCTCACCCAGTCACCCTAAACCCTCACCCAGTGTCTCACTCTAATCCCCGTGCCTCACTCTATAATCATCCAGTGTCTCACTTTAATCAATCAAGTGTCTCCCTCGATCCCTGTGTCTCTCTCTAATCCCCCGTGTCTCACTAATCCCTTGCCCAGTGTCTCACTCTAATATCCCAGTCTCACTTTAATCCCTCTCCCAGTGTCTCACTCCAATCCCCCAGTGCCTCACTTTGATCTCTCACCCACTGTCTCACTCTAATCCCCCAGTGTCTCTCTAATCTATTGCCCAGTGTCTCACTCTAATATCCCAGTGTCTCACTCTAATATCCCAGTGTCTCACTCTAATCCCCCAGTGTCTCACTCAAATGACTCACCCGGTCACTCAAATCCCTCACCCAGTGTCTCACTCTATAATCACCCAGTCTCTCAATTAATCACCAGTGACTCACTCTAATCCCCCAGTGTCTCACTCTAATCCCCCAGTGTCTCACTCTAATCCCTCACCCAGTCTCACTCTAATACTCCAGTGCCTCACTCTAATCCCTCACCCAGTGTCTCACTTTAATCACCCAGTGTCTCACTCTAATACTCCAGTGCCTCACTCTAATCCCCCAGTGTCTCACTTTAATCCCCCAGTGTCTCACTCTAATCCCTCACCGTGTCTCACTCTAATCACGCAGTGCCTCACTCTAATGCCCCAGTGTCACTCTAATCCCCCAGTGTCTCACTCTAATCCCTCAGTGTCTCACTCTAATCCCTCACCCAGTTACTCTAATCCCTCACCCAGTGTCTCACGCTAATCCCCGTGCCTCACTCTATAATCATCCAGTGTCTCACTTTAATCACTCAAGTGTCTCCCTCGAATCCGTGTCTCACTCTAATCCCCCAGTGTCTCACTAATCCCTCGCCCAGTGTCTCACTCTAATATCCCAGTGTCTCACTTTAATCCCTCTCCCAGTGTCACTCTAATCCCCCAGTGCCTCACTTTGATCTCTCACCCAGTGTCTCTCTAAACCCCCAGTGTCTCTCTAATCCCTTGCCCAGTGTCTCACTCTAATATCAGTGTCTCACTTTAATCCCTCTCCCAGTGTCTCACTCTAATCCCCCAGTGCCTCACTTTGATCTCTCACCCAGTGTCTCACTCTAATATCCCAGTGTCTCACTCAAATCCCCCAGTGTCTCACTCTAATCCCCCAGTGTCTCACTCAAATGACTCACCCGGTCACTCAAATCCCTCACCCAGTGTCTCACTCTAATCCCTGTGCTTTCACTCTATAATCACCCAGTGTCTCACATTAATCACGAGTGACTCACTCTAATCCCCCAGTGTCTCACTCTAATCCCCCAGTGTCTCACTCTAATCCCTCACCCAGTCTCACTCTAATCCCCCAGTGTCTCTTCTCACTCTAATCCCGCACGCAGTGTCTCACTCTAATACTCCAGTGCCTCACTCTAATCCCTCACCCAGTGTCTCACTCTAATACTCCAGTGCCTCACTCTAATCCCCCACTGTCTCACTTTAATCCCCCAGTGTCTCACTCTAATACCCCAGTGCCTCACTCTAATCCCTGTGCCTCACTCTAATCCCTCACTCAGTTTCTCACTCTAATCCCCCAGTGTCTCACTCAAATGACTCACCCAGTCACTCAAATCCCTCACCCAGTGTCTCACTCTAATCCCTGTGCTTTCACTCTATAATCACCCAGTGACTCACATTAATCACCAGTGACACACTCTAATCCCCCAGTGTCTCACTCTAATCCCCCAGTGTCTCACTCTAATCCCCCAGTGGCTCACTCTAAACTCTCACCCAGTCTCACTCTAATCCCCCAGTGTCTCGTCTCACTCTAATCCCGCACGCAGTGTCTCACTTTAATCACCCAGTGTCTCACTCTAATACTCCAGTGCCTCACTCTATTCCCTCACCCAGTGTCTCACTTTAATCACCCAGTGTCTCACTCTAATACTCCAGTGCCTCACTCTAATCCCCCACTGTCTCACTTTAATCCCCCAGTGTCTCACTCTAATACCCCAGTGCCTCACACTAATCCCTGTGCCTCACTCTAATCCCTCACTCAGTTTCTCACTCGAATCCCCCAGTGTCTCACTCTAATCCCTCACCGTGTCTCACTCTAATCACGCAGTGCCTCACTCTAATCCCCCAGTGTCTCACTCAAATCCCTCACCCAGTGTCTCACTCTAATCCCTCACCGTGTCTCACTCTAATCCCCCAGTGTCTCACTGAAATGCCTCACCCAGTCACTCTAATCCCTCACCCAGTGTCTCACTCTAATCCCCGTGCCTCACTCTATAATCATCCAGTGTCTCACTTTAATCACTCAAGTGTCTCACTCTAATCCCCGTGTCTCACTCTAATCCCCCAGTGTCTCACTAATCCCTCGCCGTTTATCTCTCTAATATCCCAGTGCCTCACTTTAATCCCTCTCCCAATGTCTCACTCTAATCCCTCATTGCCTCACTTTGATGTCTCACCCAGTGTCTCACTCTAATCCCTCACCCAGTGACTCACTCTAATCCCCCAGTGCCTCACTTTAATCTCTCACCCAGTATCTCACTCTAATTCCCCAGCGCCTCACTCTAATCCCTCACCCAGTGTCTCACTCTAATCCCCCAGTGTCTCTCTAATCCCTTGCCCAGTGTCTCACTCTAATATCCCAGTGTCTCACTCTAATCCCTCACCCAGTGACTCACTCTAATCCCCCAGTGTCACTCTAATCAACCAGTGTCTCACTCTAATCCCTCACCCAGTGTCTCACTCTAATCCCTGTGCCTCACTCTATAGTCACCCAGTGTCTCACTTTAATCACCAGTGTCTCACTCTAATCCCCCAGTGTCTCACTCTAATCCCCCAGTGTCTCGTCTCACTCTAATCCCTCACGCAGTGTCTCACTCTAATACTCCAGTGCCTCACTCTAATCCCTGTCTCACTCTAATCCCTCACCCAACATCTTACTCTAATCCCCCAGTGTCTCACTCTAATACTCCAGTGCCTCACTCTAATCCCCCAGTGTCTTACTTTAATCCCCCAGTGCCTCACTCTAATCCCTGTGCCTCACTCTAATCCCTCACTCAGTTTCTCACTCTAATCCCCCAGTGTCTCACTCTAATCCCTCACCGTGTCTCACTCTAATAACGCAGTGCCTCACTCTAATCCCCGTGTCTCACTCAAATCCCTCACCCAGTGTCTCACTCTAATCCCTCACCGTGTCTGACTCTAATCCCCCAGTGTCTCACTGAAATGCCTCACCCATTCACTCTAATACCTCACCCAGTGTCTCCCTCGAATCCCTGTGTCTCACTCTAATCCCCCGTGTCTCACTAATCCCTCGCCCAGTGTCTCACTCTAACATCCCAGTCTCACTTTAATCCCTCTCCCAGTGTCTCACTCCAATCCCCCAGTGCCTCACTTTGATCTCTCACCCAGTGTCTCACTCTAATCCCCCAGTGTCTCTCTAATCCATTGCCCAGTGTCTCATTTTAATATCCCAGTGTCTCACTCTAATATCCCAGTGTCTCACTCGAATCCCCCAGTGTCTCACTCTAATCACGCAGTGCCTCACTCCAATCCCCCAGTGTCTCACTCTAATCACGCAGTGCCTCACTCCAATCCCCCAGTGTCTCACTCAAATGACTCACCCGGTCACTCAAATCCCTCACCCAGTGACTCACTCTAATCCCCCAGTGTCTCACTCTAATCCCTCACCCAGTCTCACTCTAATCCCCCAGTGTCTCGTCTCACTCCAATCCCTCACGCAGTGTCTCACTCTAATACTCCAGTGCCTCACTCTAATCCCTCACCCAGTGTCTCACTTTAATCACCGTGTCTCACTCTAATACTCCAGTGCCTCACTCTAATCCCCCACTGTCTCACTTTAATCCCCCAGTCTCACTCTAATACCCCAGTGCCTCACTCTAATCCCTGTGCCTCACTCTAATCCCTCACTCAGTTTCTCACTCTAATCCCCCAGTGTCTCACTCTAATCCCTCACCGTGTCTCACTCTAATCACGCAGTGCCTCACTCTAATCCCCCAGTGTCTCACTCAAATCCCTCACCCAGTGTCTCACTCTAATCCCTCACCGTGTCTCACTCTAATCCCCCAGTGTCTCACTGAAATGCCTCACCCAGTCACTTTAATCCCTCACCCAGGGTCTCACTCTAATCCCCGTGCCTCACTCTATAATCATCCAGTGTCTCACTTTAATCACTCAAGTGTCTCACTCTAATCCCCGTGTCTCACTCTAATCCCCCAGTGTCTCACTAATCCCTCGCCGTTTATCTCTCTAATATCCCAGTGTCTCACTTTAATCCCTCTCCCAATGTCTCACTCTAATCCCTCATTGCCTCACTTTGATGTCTCACCCAGTGTCTCACTCTAATCCTTCGCCCAGTGCCTCACTTTAATCCCTCACCCAGTGTCTAACTCTAATCCCTGTGCCTCACTCTATAGTCAACCAGTGTCTCACTTTAATCACCAGTGTCTCACTCTAATCCCCCAGTGTCTCACTCTAATCCCCCAGTGTCTCACTCTAATCCCCCAGTGTCTCGCTCTAATCCCTCACCCAGTCTCACTCTAATCCCCCAGTGTCTCGTCTCACTCTAATCCCTCACGCAGTGTCTCACTCTAGTACTCCAGTGCCTCACTCTAATCCCTGTCTCACTCTAATCCCTCACCCAACATTTTACTCTAATCCCCCAGTGTCTCACTCTAATCCCTCATCCAGTGTCTCACTTTAATCCCCCAGTCTCACTCTAATACCCCAGTGCCTCACTCTAATCCCTGTGCCTCACTCTAATCCCTCACTCAGTTTCTCACTCTAATCCCCCAGTGTCTCACTCTAATCCCTCACCGTGTCTCACTCTAATCACGCAGTGCCTCACTCTAATCCCCCAGTGTCTCACTCAAATCCCTCACCCAGTGTCTCACTCTAATCCCTCACCGTGTCTCACTCTAATCCCCCAGTGTCTCACTGAAATGCCTCACCCAGTCACTTTAATCCCTCACCCAGTGTCTCACTCTAATCCCCGTGCCTCACTCTATAATCATCCAGTGTCTCACTTTAATCACTCAAGTGTCTCACTCTAATCCCCGTGTCTCACTCTAATCCCCCAGTGTCTCACTAATCCCTCGCCGTTTATCTCTCTAATATCCCAGTGTCTCACTTTAATCCCTCTCCCAATGTCTCACTCTAATCCCTCATTGCCTCACTTTGATGTCTCACCCAGTGTCTCACTCTAATCCTTCGCCCAGTGCCTCACTTTAATCCCTCACCCAGTGTCTAACTCTAATCCCTGTGCCTCACTCTATAGTCAACCAGTGTCTCACTTTAATCACCAGTGTCTCACTCTAATCCCCCAGTGTCTCACTCTAATCCCCCAGTGTCTCGCTCTAATCCCTCACCCAGTCTCACTCTAATCCCCCAGTGTCTCGTCTCACTCTAATCCCTCACGCAGTGTCTCACTCTAGTACTCCAGTGCCTCACTCTAATCCCTGTCTCACTCTAATCCCTCACCCAACATTTTACTCTAATCCCCCAGTGTCTCACTCTAATCCCTCATCCAGTGTCTCACTTTAATCACCCAGTGTCTCACTCTAATCCCCCAGTGTCTCACTCTAATCCCCCAGTGCCTCACTCTAATCCCTGTGCCTCACTCTAATACCTCACTCAGTTTCTCACTCTAATCCCCCAATGTCTCACTCTAATCCCTCACCGTGTCTCTCTAATCACGCAGTGCCTCACGCTAATCCCCCAGTGTCTCACTCTAATCCCTCACCCAGTGTCTCACTCTAATCCCTCACCGTGTCTCACTCTAATCCCCCAGTGTCTCACTGAAATGCCTCACCCAGTCACTCTAATCCCTCACCCAGTGTCTCACTCTAATCCCCCAGTGTCTCACTAATCCCTCGCCGTTTATCTCTCTAATATCCCAGTGTCTCACTTTAATCCCTCTCCCAATGTCTCACTCTAATCCCTCATTGCCTCACTTTGATGTCTCACCCAGTGTCTCACTCTAATCCTTCGCCCAGTGCCTCACTTTAATCTCTCATCCAGTGTCTCACTCTAATTCCCCAGTGCCTCACTCTCATCTCTCACCCAGTGTCTCACTCTAATCCCCCAGTCTCTCTAATCCCTTGCCGTGTCTCACTCTAATATCCCAGTGTCTCACTCTAATCCCTCACCCAGTGACTCACTCTAATCCCCCAGTGCCTCACTCTAATCCCTCACCCAGTGTCTCACTCTAATCCCCCAGCGTCTCTCTAATCCCTCACCCAGTGACTCACTCTAATCCCCCAGTGTCACTCTAATCCCCCAGCGTCTCACTGAAATGCCTCACCCAGTCACTCTAATCCCTCACCCAGTGTCTCACTCCAATCCCTGTGCCTCACTCTATAGTCACCCAGTGTCTCACTTTAATCACCAGTGTCTCACTCTAATCCCCCAGTGTCTCACTCTAATCCCCCAGTGTCTCACTCTAATCCCTCACCCAGTCTCACTCTAATCCCCCAGTGTCTCGTCTCACTCTAATCCCTCACGCAGTGTCTCACTCTAATACTCCAGTGCCTCACTCTAATCCCTGTCTCACTCTAATCCCTCACCCAACATCTTACTCTAATCCCCCAGTGTCTCACTTTAATCACCCAGTGTCTCACTCTAATACTCCAGTGCCTCGCTCTACTCCCCCAGTGTCTCACTTTAATCCCCCAGTGCCTCACTCTAATCCCTCACTCAGTTTCTCACTCTCATCCCCCAGTGTCTCACTCTAATCCCTCACCGTGTCTCACTCTAATCACGCAGTGCCTCACTCTAATCCCCCAGTGTCTCACTCAAATCCCTCACCCAGTGTCTCACTCTAATCCCTCACCGTGACTGACTCTAATCCCCCAGTGTCTCACTGAAATGCCTCACCCAGTCACTCTAATCCCTCACCCAGTGTCTCACTCTAATCCCCGTGCCTCACTCTATAATCATCCAGTGTCTCACTTTAATCACTCAAGTGTCTCACTCTAATCCCCCAGTGTCTCACTAATCACTCGCCGTGTGTCTCACTCTAATATCCCAGTGTCTCACTTTAATCCCTCTCCCAATGTCTCACTCTAATCCCTCAGTGCCTCACTTTGATGTCTCACCCAGTGTCTCACTCTAATCCTTCGCCCAGTGTCTCACTCTAATATCACAATGTCTCACTTTAAAACCTCTCCCAGTGTCTCACTCTAATCCCACAGTGCCTCACTTTAATCTCTCACCCAGTGTACCACTCTAATTCCCCAGTGCCTCACTCTAATCCCTCACCCAGTGTCTCACTCTAATCCCCCAGTGTCTCTCTAATCCCTTGCCCAGTGTCTCACTCTAATATCCCAGTGTCTCACTCTAATCCCTCACCCAGTGACTCACTCTAATCCCCCAGTGTCTCACTTTAATCTCTCACCCAGTGTCTCACTCTAATTCCCCAGTGCCTCACTCTAATCCCTCACCCAGTGACTCACTCTAATCCCCGTGTCTCTCTAATCCCTTGCCCAGTGTCTCACTCTAATATCCCAGTGTCTCACTCTAATCCCTCACCCAGTGACTCACTCTAATCCCCCAGTGCCTCACTTTAATCTCTCACCCAGTGTCTCACTCTAATTCCCCACTGCCTCACTCTAATCCCTCACCCAGTGTCTCACTCTAATCCCCCAGTGTCTCTCTAATCCCTCTCCCAGTGTCTCACTCTAATCCCTCACCCAGTGTCACTCTGATCCCCGTGTCTCACTCTAATCCCTCACCCAGTGTCACTCTAATCCCCGTGTCTCACTCTAATCACCCAGTGGCTCACTCAAATGACTCAACCAGTCACTCAAATCCCTCACCCAGTGTCTCACTCTAATCCCTGTGCCTCACTCTATAATCACCCAGTGTCTCACATTAATCACCAGTGTCTCTCTAATCCCCCAGTGTCTCACTCTAATCCACCAGTGTCTCACTCTAATCCCTCACCCAGTCTCACTCTAATCCCCCAGTGTCTCGGCTCACTCTAATCCCTCATGCAGTGTCTCACTCTAATACTCCAGTGCCTCACTCTAATCCCTGTGTCTCACTCTAATCCCCCAGTGTCTCACTCTAATCCCTCACCCAATATTTTACTCTAATCCCCCAGTGACTCACTCTAATCCCTCACCCAGTGTCTCACTTTAATCACCCAGTGTCTCACTCTAATACTCCAGTGCCTCACTCTAATCCCCCAGTGTCTCACTTTAATCCCCCAGTGTCTCACTCAAATCCCTGTGCCTCACTCTAATCCCTCACTCAGTTTCTTACTCTAATCCCCCAGTGTCTCACTCTAATCCCTCACCGTGTCTCACTCTAATCACGCAGTGCCTCACTCTAATCCCCCAGTGTCTCACTCTAATCCCTCACCATGTCACTCAAATCCCTCACCCAGTGTCTCACTCTAATCCCTCACCGTGTCTCACTCTAATCCCCCAGTGTCTCACTGAAATGCCTCACCCAGTCACTCTAATCCCTCACCCAGTGTCTCACTCTAATCCCCGTGCCTCACTCTATAATCATCCAGTGTCTCACTTTAATCACTCAGGTGTCTCACTCTAATCCCCGTGTCTCACTCTAATCCCCCAGTGTCTCACTAATCCCTCGCCCAGTGTCTCACTCTAATATCCCAGTGTTTCACTTTAATCCCTCTCCCAATGTCTCACTCTAATCCATCAGTGCCTCACTTTGATGTCTCACAGTGTCTCACTCTAATATCCCAGTGTCTCACTCTAATATCCCAGTGTCTCACTTTAATCCCTCTCCCAGTGTCTCACCCTAATCCCCCAGTGCCTCACTTTAATCTCTCACCCAGTGTCTCACTCTAAACCCCCAGTGTCTCACTTTAATCACCCAGTGCCTCACTCTAATAATCCAGTATCTCACTCTAATACCCCATTGCCTCACTCGAATCCCTCACCGTCTCACTCTAATCCCCGTGTCTCACTCTAATCCCTCGCCCAGTGTCTCACTCTAATCACGCAGTGCCTCACTCTAATCACGCAGTGCCTCACTCTAATCACGCAGTGCCTCACTCTAATCCCCCAGTGTCTCACTCTAATCACGCAGTGCCTCACTCCAATCCGCCAGTGTCTCACTCTAATCACCCAGTGACTCACTCGACTCCCTCACCCAGTGTCTCACTCTACTCCCTCACCCAGTGTCTCACTCTAATCACCCAGTGACTCACACGACTCCCTCACCCAGTGTCTCACTCTACTCCCTCACCCAGTATTTCACTCTAATCCCCGTGCCTCACTCTATAATCATTCAGTGTCTCACTTTAATCACTCAAGTGTCTCCCTCGAATCCCTGTGTCTCACTCTAATCCCCCGTGTCTCACTAATCCCTCGCCCAGTGTATCACTCTAATATCCCAGTCTCACTTTAATCCCTCTCCCAGTGTCTCACTCCAATCCCCCAGTGCATCACTTTGATCTCTCACCCAGTGTCTCACTCTAATCCCCCAGTGTCTCTCTAATCTATTGCCCAGTGTCTCACTCCAATATCCCAGTGTCTCACTCTAATATCCCAGTGTCTCACTCTAATATCCCAGTGTCTCACTCTAATCCCCCAGTGTCTCACTCTAATCCCCCAGTGTCTCACTCTAATCACGCAGTGCCTCACTCCAATCCCCCAGTGTCTCACTCTAATCCCCCAGTGCCTCACTTTGATCTCTGACCCAGTGTCTCTCTAATCCATTGCCCAGTGTCTCACTCTAATATCCCAGTGTCTCACTCTAATATCCCAGTGTCTCACTCTAATCCCCCAGTGTCTCACTCTAATCACCCAGTGACTCACTCGACTCCCTCACCCAGTGTCTCCCTACTCCCTCACCCAGTGTCTCACTCTAATCCCCCAGTGTCTCACTCAAATCCCTCACCCAGTGTCTCACTCTAATCCCTCACCGTATCTCACTCTAATCCCCCAGTGTCTCACTGAAATGCCTCACCCAGTCACCCTAAACCCTAACCCAGTGTCTCACTCTAATCCCCATGCTTCACTCTATAATCATCCAGTGTCTCACTTTAATCACTCAAGTGTCTCCCTCGATCCCTGTGTCTCTCTCTAATCCCCCGTGTCTCACTAATCCCTTGCCCAGTGTATCACTCTAATATCCCAGTCTCACTTTAATCCCTCTCCCAGTGTCTCACTCCAATCCCCCAGTGCCTCACTTTGATCTCTCACCCACTGTCTCACTCTAATCCCCCAGTGTCTCTCTAATCCATTGCCCAGTGTCTCACTCTAATATCCCAGTGTCTCACTCTAATATCCCAGTGTCTCACTCTAATCCCCCAGTGTCTCACTCTAATCCCTCACCCAGTCTCACTCTAATCCCCCAGTATCTCGTCTCACTCTAATCCCTCACCCAGTGTCTCACTTTAATCACCCAGTGTCTCACTCTAATACTCCAGTGTCTCACTCTAATCCCTCACCGTGTCTCACTCTAATCACGCAGTGCCTCACTCTAATGCCCCAGTGTCACTCTAATCCCCCAGTGTCTCACTCTAATCCCTCAGTGTCTCACTCTAATCCCTCACCCAGTTACTCTAATCCCTCGCCCAGTGTCTCACTCTAATCCCCCAGTGTCTCACTAATCCCCCAGTGTCTCACTCTAATCCCTCGCCCAGTGTCTCACTCTAATATCCCAGTGTCTCACTTTAATCCCTCTCCCAGTGTCACTCTAATCCCCCAGTATCACTCTAATCAACCAGTGTCTCACTCTAATCCCTCACCCAGTGTCTCACTCTAATCCCCCAGTGCCTCACTCTAATCCCCCAGTGCCTCACTTTGATCTCTCACCCAGTGTCTCACTCTAATCCCCCAGTATCTCACTCTAAACCCCCAGTGTCTCTCATCCCTTGCCCAGTGCCTCACTCTAATCCCCCACTGTCTCACTCTAATCCCCCACTGTCTCACTTTAATCCCTCACCGTGTCTCACTCTAATCACGCAGTGCCTCACTCTAATGCCCCAGTGTCACTCTAATCCCCCAGTGTCTCACTCTAATCCCTCAGTGTCTCACTCTAATCCCTCACCCAGTTACTCTAATCCCTCACCCAGTGTCTCACGCTAATCCCCGTGCCTCACTCTATAATCATCCAGTGTCTCACTTTAATCACTCAAGTGTCTCCCTCGAATCCGTGTCTCACTCTAATCCCCCAGTGTCTCACTAATCCCTCGCCCAGTGTCTCACTCTAATATCCCAGTGTCTCACTTTAATCCCTCTCCCAGTGTCACTCTAATCCCCCAGTGCCTCACTTTGATCTCTCACCCAGTGTCTCTCTAAACCCCCAGTGTCTCTCTAATCCCTTGCCCAGTGTCTCACTCTAATATCCCAGTGTCTCACTCTAATCCCTCACCCAGTGTCTCACTCTAATATCCCAGTGTCTCACTCTAATATCCCAGTGTCTCACTCTAATCCCTCACCCAGTGACTCACTCTAATCCCCCAGTATCACTCTAATCAACCAGTGTCTCACTCTAATCCCTCACCCAGTGTCTCACTCTAATCCCCCAGTGCCTCACTCTAATCCCCCAGTGCCTCACTTTGATCTCTCACCCAGTGCCTCACTCTAATCCCCCAGTATCTCACTCTAAACCCCCAGTGTCTCTCATCCCTTGCCCAGTGTCTCACTCTAATATCCCAGTGTCTCACTCTAATCCCTCACCCAGTGACTCACTCGAATCCCCCAGTGTCACTCTAATCACCCAGTGTCTCACTCTAACCCCTCACCCAGTGTCTCACTCTAATCCCCATGTCTCACTCTAATCCCCGTGTCTCACTCTAATCACCCAGGGGCTCACTCAAATGACTCACACAGTCAATCAAATCCCTCACCCAGTGTATCACTCTAATCCCTGTGCCTCACTCTATAATCACCCAGTGTCTCACATTAATCACCAGTGTCTCTCTAATCCCCCAGTGTCTCACTCTAATCCCTCACCCAGTCTCTCTCTAATCCCCCAGTGTCTCGTCTCACTCTAATCCCTCACGCAGTGTCTCACTCTAATACTCCAGTGCCTCACTCTAATCCCTGTGTCTCACTCTAATCCCCCAGTGTCTCACTCTAATCCCTCACCCAATATTTTACTCTAATCCCCCAGTGACTCACTCTAATCCCTCACCCAGTGTCTCACTTTAATCACCCAGTGTCTCACTCTAATACTCCAGTGCCTCACTCTAATCCCCCAGTGTCTCACTTTAATCCCCCAGTGTCTCACTCTGATACCCCAGTGCCTCACCCAGTGTCTCACTCTAATCCCTGTGCCTCACTCTAATCCCTCACTCAGTTTCTTACTCTAATCCCCAGTGTCTCACTCTAATCCCTCACCGTGTCTCACTCTAATCACGCAGTGCCTCACTCTAATCCCCCAGTGTCTCACTCTAATCCCTCACCATGTCACTCAAATCCCTCACCCAGTGTCTCACTCTAATCCCCCACCGTGTCTCACTCTAATCCCCCAGTGTCTCACTGAAATGCCTCACCCAGTCACTCTAATCCCTCACCGTGTCTCACTCTAATCCCCCAGTGTCTCACTGAAATCCCTCACCCAGTCACTCTAATCCCTCACCCAGTGTCTCACTCTAATCCCCGTGCCTCACTCTAATCCCCCAGTGTCTCACTCTAATCCCTCACCCAATATCTTACTCTAATCCCCCAGTGACTCACTCTAATCCCTAACCCAGTGTCTCACTTTAATCACCCAGTGTCTCACTCTAATACTCCAGTGCCTCACTCTAATCCCCCAGTGTCTCACTTTAATCCCCCAGTGTCTCACTCTAATACCCCAGTGCCTCACCCAGTGTCTCACTCAAATCCCTGTGCCTCACTCTAATCCCTCACTCAGTTTCTTACTCTAATCCCCCAGTGTCTCACTCTAATCCCTCACCGTGTCTCACTCTAATCACGCAGTGCCTCACTCTAATCCCCCAGTGTCTCACTCTAATCCCTCACCATGTCACTCAAATCCCTCACCCAGTGTCTCACTCTAATCCCTCACCGTGTCTCACTCTAATCCCCCAGTGTCTCACTGAAATGCCTCACCCAGTCACCCTAATCCCTCACCCAGTGTCTCACTCTAATCCCCCAGTGTCTCACTCTAATCCCTCACCATGTCACTCAAATCCCTCACCCAGTGTCTCACTCTAATCCCTCACCGTGTCTCACTCTAATCCCCCAGTGTCTCACTGAAATGCCTCACCCAGTCACTCTAATCCCTCACCCAGTGTCTCACTCTAATCCCCGTGCCTCACTCTATAATCATCCAGTGTCTCACTTTAATCACTCAGGTGTCTCACTCTAATCCCCGTGTCTCACTCTAATCCCCCAGTGTCTCACTAATCCCTCGCCCAGTGTCTCACTCTAATCCATCAGTGCCTCACTTTGATGTCTCACAGTGTCTCACTCTAATATCCCAGTGTCTCACTCTAATATCCCAGTGTCTCACTTTAATCCCTCTCCCAGTGTCTCACCCTAATCCCCCAGTGCCTCACTTTAATCTCTCACCCAGTGTCTCACTCTAAACCCCCAGTGTCTCACTTTAATCACCCAGTGTCTCACTCTAATAATCCAGTATCTCACTCTAATACCCCAGTGCCTCACTCTAATCCCTCACCGTCTCACTCTAATCCCCGTGTCTCACTCTAATCCCTCGCCCAGTGTCTCACTCTAATCACGCAGTGCCTCACTCTAATCACGCAGTGCCTCACTCTAATCACGCAGTGCCTCACTCTAATCCCCCAGTGTCTCACTCTAATCACGCAGTGCCTCACTCCAATCCGCCAGTGTCTCACTCTAATCACCCAGTGACTCACACGACTCCCTCACCCAGTGTCTCACTCTACTCCCTCACCCAGTGTCTCACTCTAATCCCTGTGCCTCACACGAATCCCTCACCCAGTCACCCTAATCCCTCACCCAGTGTTTCACTCTAATCCCCGTGCCTCACTCTATAATCATTCAGTGTCTCACTTTAATCACTCAAGTGTCTCCCTCGAATCCCTGTGTCTCACTCTAATCCCCCGTGTCTCACTAATCCCTCGCCCAGTGTATCACTCTAATATCCCAGTCTCACTTTAATCCCTCTCCCAGTGTCTCACTCCAATCCCCCAGTGCATCACTTTGATCTCTCACCCAGTGTCTCACTCTAATCCCCCAGTGTCTCTCTAATCTATTGCCCAGTGTCTCACTCCAATATCCCAGTGTCTCACTCTAATATCCCAGTGTCTCACTCTAATATCCCAGTGTCTCACTCTAATCCCCCAGTGTCTCACTCTAATCCCCCAGTGTCTCACTCTAATCACGCAGTGCCTCACTCCAATCCCCCAGTGTCTCACTCTAATCCCCCAGTGCCTCACTTTGATCTCTGACCCAGTGTCTCTCTAATCCATTGCCCAGTGTCTCACTCTAATATCCCAGTGTCTCACTCTAATATCCCAGTGTCTCACTCTAATCCCCCAGTGTCTCACTCTAATCACCCAGTGACTCACTCGACTCCCTCACCCAGTGTCTCTCTACTCCCTCACCCAGTGTCTCACTCTAATCCCCCAGTGTCTCACTCAAATCCCTCACCCAGTGTCTCAATCTAATCCCTCACCGTATCTCACTCTAATCCCCCAGTGTCTCACTGAAATGCCTCACCCAGTCACCCTAAACCCTAACCCAGTGTCTCACTCTAATCCCCGTGCTTCACTCTATAATCATCCAGTGTCTCACTTTAATCACTCAAGTGTCTCCCTCTATCCCTGTGTCTCACTCTAATCCCCCGTGTCTCACTAATCCCTTGCCCAGTGTCTCACTCTAATATCCCAGTCCCACTTTAATCCCTCTCCCAGTGTCTCACTCCAATCCCCCAGTGCCTCACTTTGATCTCTCACCCACTGTCTCACTCTAATCCCCCAGTGTCTCTCTAATCTATTGCCCAGTGTCTCACTCTAATATCCCAGTGACTCACTCTAATATCCCAGTGTCTCACTCTAATCCCCCAGTGTCTCACTCAAATGACTCACCCGGTCACTCAAATCCCTCACCCAGTGTCTCACTCCAATCCCTGTGCTTTCACTCTATAATCACCCAGTCTCTCAATTAATCACCAGTGACTCACTCTAATCCCCCAGTGTCTCACTCTAATCCCCCAGTGTCTCACTCTAATCCCTCACCCAGTCTCACTCTAATCCCCCAGTGTCTCGTCTCACTCTAATCCCTCACCGTGTCTCACTCTAATCACGCAGTGCCTCACTCTAATGCCCCAGTGTCACTCTAATCCCCCAGTGTCTCACTCTAATCCCTCAGTGTCTCACTCTAATCCCTCACCCAGTTACTCTAATCCCTCACCCAGTGTCTCACGCTAATCCCCGTGCCTCACTCTATAATCATCCAGTGTCTCACTTTAATCACTCAAGTGTCTCCCTCGAATCCGTGTCTCACTCTAATCCCCCAGTGTCTCACTAATCCCTCGCCCAGTGTCTCACTCTAATATCCCAGTGTCTCACTTTAATCCCTCTCCCAGTGTCACTCTAATCCCCCAGTGCCTCACTTTGATCTCTCACCCAGTGTCTCTCTAAACCCCCAGTGTCTCTCTAATCCCTTGCCCAGTGTCTCACTCTAATATCCCAGTGTCTCACTCTAATATCCCAGTCTCACTCTAATCCCTCACCCAGTGACTCACTCTAATCCCCCAGTATCACTCTAATCAACCAGTGTCTCACTCTAATCCCTCACCCAGTGTCTCACTCTAATCCCCCAGTGCCTCACTCTAATCCCCCAGTGCCTCACTTTGATCTCTCACCCAGTGTCTCACTCTAATCCCTCACCCAGTGTCTCACTCTAATCCCCCAGTGCCTCACTCTAATCCCCCAGTGCCTCACTTTGATCTCTCACCCAGTGTCTCACTCTAATCCCCCAGTATCTCACTCTAAACCCCCAGTGTCTCTCATCCCTTGCCCAGTGCCTCACTCTAATCCCCCACTGTCTCACTTTAATCCCCCAGTGTCTCACTCTAATCCCTCACCGTGTCTCACTCTAATCACGCAGTGCCTCACTCTAATGCCCCAGTGTCACTCTAATCCCCCAGTGTCTCACTCTAATCCCTCAGTGTCTCACTCTAATCCCTCACCCAGTTACTCTAATCCCTCACCCAGTGTCTCACGCTAATCCCCGTGCCTCACTCTATAATCATCCAGTGTCTCACTTTAATCACTCAAGTGTCTCCCTCGAATCCGTGTCTCACTGTAATCCCCCAGTGTCTCACTAATCCCTCGCCCAGTGTCTCACTCTAATATCCCAGTGTCTCACTTTAATCCCTCTCCCAGTGTCACTCTAATCCCCCAGTGCCTCACTTTGATCTCTCACCCAGTGTCTCTCTAAACCCCCAGTGTCTCTCTAATCCCTTGCCCAGTGTCTCACTCTAATATCCCAGTGTCTCACTCTAATATCCCAGTCTCACTCTAATCCCTCACCCAGTGACTCACTCTAATCCCCCAGTATCACTCTAATCAACCAGTGTCTCACTCTAATCCCTCACCGTGTCTCACTCTAATCACGCAGTGCCTCACTCTAATGCCCCAGTGTCACTCTAATCCCCCAGTGTCTCACTCTAATCCCTCACCGTGTCTCACTCTAATCCCTCAGTGTCTCACTCTAATCCCTCAGTGTCTCACTCTAATCCCTCACCCAGTTACTCTAATCCCTCACCCAGTGTCTCACGCTAATCCCCGTGCCTCACTCTATAATCATCCAGTGTCTCACTTTAATCACTCAAGTGTCTCCCTCGAATCCGTGTCTCACTCTAATCCCCCAGTGTCTCACTAATCCCTCGCCCAGTGTCTCACTCTAATATCCCAGTGTCTCACTTTAATCCCTCTCCCAGTGTCACTCTAATCCCCCAGTGCCTCACTTTGATCTCTCACCCAGTGTCTCTCTAAACCCCCAGTGTCTCTCTAATCCCTTGCCCAGTGTCTCACTCTAATATCCCAGTGTCTCACTCTAATATCCCAGTCTCACTCTAATCCCTCACCCAGTGACTCACTCTAATCCCCCAGTATCACTCTAATCAACCAGTGTCTCACTCTAATCCCTCACCCAGTGTCTCACTCTAATCCCCCAGTGCCTCACTCTAATCCCCCAGTGCCTCACTTTGATCTCTCACCCAGTGTCTCACTCTAATCCCCCAGTATCTCACTCTAAACCCCCAGTGTCTCTCATCCCTTGCCCAGTGTCTCACTCTAATATCCCAGTGTCTCACTCTAATCCCTCACCCAGTGACTCACTCGAATCCCCCAGTGTCACTCTAATCACCCAGTGGCTCACTCAAATCCCTCACCCAGTGTCTCACTCTAATCCCTGTGCTTTCACTCTATAATCACCCAGTGTCTCACATTAATTACCAGTGACTCACCCTAATCCCCCAGTGTCTCACTCTAACCCCTCACCCAGTGTCTCACTCTAATCCCCATGTCTCACTCTAATCCCCGTGTCTCACTCTAATCACCCAGGGGCTCACTCAAATGACTCACACAGTCAATCAAATCCCTCACCCAGTGTATCACTCTAATCCCTGTGCCTCACTCTATAATCACCCAGTGTCTCACATTAATCACCAGTGTCTCTCTAATCCCCCAGTGTCTCACTCTAATCCCTCACCCAGTCTCTCTCTAATCCCCCAGTGTCTCGTCTCACTCTAATCCCTCACGCAGTGTCTCACTCTAATACTCCAGTGCCTCACTCTAATCCCTGTGTCTCACTCTAATCCCCCAGTGTCTCACTCTAATCCCTCACCCAATATTTTACTCTAATCCCCCAGTGACTCACTCTAATCCCTCACCCAGTGTCTCACTTTAATCACCCAGTGTCTCACTCTAATACTCCAGTGCCTCACTCTAATCCCCCAGTGTCTCACTTTAATCCCCCAGTGTCTCACTCTGATACCCCAGTGCCTCACCCAGTGTCTCACTCTAATCCCTGTGCCTCACTCTAATCCCTCACTCAGTTTCTTACTCTAATCCCCAGTGTCTCACTCTAATCCCTCACCGTGTCTCACTCTAATCACGCAGTGCCTCACTCTAATCCCCCAGTGTCTCACTCTAATCCCTCACCATGTCACTCAAATCCCTCACCCAGTGTCTCACTCTAATCCCCCACCGTGTCTCACTCTAATCCCCCAGTGTCTCACTCTAATCCCCCAGTGTCTCACTGAAATCCCTCACCCAGTCACTCTAATCCCTCACCCAGTGTCTCACTCTAATCCCCGTGCCTCACTCTATAATCATCCAGTGTCTCACTTTAATCACTCAGGTGTCTCACTCTAATCCCCGTGTCTCACTCTAATCCCCCAGTGTCTCACTAATCCCTCGCCCAGTGTCTCACTCTAATATCCCAGTGTTTCACTTTAATCCCTCTCCCAATGTCTCACTCTAATCCATCAGTGCCTCACTTTGATGTCTCACAGTGTCTCACTCTAATATCCCAGTGTCTCACTCTAATATCCCAGTGTCTCACTTTAATCCCTCTCCCAGTGTCTCACCCTAATCCCCCAGTGCCTCACTTTAATCTCTCACCCAGTGTCTCACTCTAAACCCCCAGTGTCTCACTTTAATCACCCAGTGTCTCACTCTAATAATCCAGTATCTCACTCTAATACCCCAGTGCCTCACTCTAATCCCTCACCGTCTCACTCTAATCCCCGTGTCTCACTCTAATCCCTCGCCCAGTGTCTCACTCTAATCACGCAGTGCCTCACTCTAATCACGCAGTGCCTCACTCTAATCACGCAGTGCCTCACTCTAATCCCCCAGTGTCTCACTCTAATCACGCAGTGCCTCACTCCAATCCGCCAGTGTCTCACTCTAATCACCCAGTGACTCACACGACTCCCTCACCCAGTGTCTCACTCTACTCCCTCACCCAGTGTCTCACTCTAATCCCTGTGCCTCACACGAATCCCTCACCCAGTAACCCTAATCCCTCACCCAGTGTTTCACTCTAATCCCCGTGCCTCACTCTATAATCATTCAGTGTCTCACTTTAATCACTCAAGTGTCTCCCTCGAATCCCTGTGTCTCACTCTAATCCCGCGTGTCTCACTAATCCCTCGCCCAGTGTATCACTCTAATATCCCAGTCTCACTTTAATCCCTCTCCCAGTGTCTCACTCCAATCCCCCAGTGCATCACTTTGATCTCTCACCCAGTGTCTCACTCTAATCCCCCAGTGTCTCTCTAATCTATTGCCCAGTGTCTCACTCCAATATCCCAGTGTCTCACTCTAATATCCCAGTGTCTCACTCTAATATCCCAGTGTCTCACTCTAATCCCCCAGTGTCTCACTCTAATCCCCCAGTGTCTCACTCTAATCACGCAGTGCCTCACTCCAATCCCCCAGTGTCTCACTCTAATCCCCCAGTGCCTCACTTTGATCTCTGACCCAGTGTCTCTCTAATCCATTGCCCAGTGTCTCACTCTAATATCCCAGTGTCTCACTCTAATATCCCAGTGTCTCACTCTAATCCCCCAGTGTCTCACTCTAATCACCCAGTGACTCACTCGACTCCCTCACCCAGTGTCTCTCTACTCCCTCACCCAGTGTCTCACTCTAATCCCCCAGTGTCTCACTCAAATCCCTCACCCAGTGTCTCACTCTAATCCCTCACCGTATCTCACTCTAATCCCCCAGTGTCTCACTGAAATGCCTCACCCAGTCACCCTAAACCCTAACCCAGTGTCTCACTCTAATCCCCGTGCTTCACTCTATAATCATCCAGTGTCTCACTTTAATCACTCAAGTGTCTCCCTCGATCCCTGTGTCTCTCTCTAATCCCCCGTGTCTCACTAATCCCTTGCCCAGTGTCTCACTCTAATATCCCAGTCTCACTTTAATCCCTCTCCCAGTGTCTCACTCCAATCCCCCAGTGCCTCACTTTGATCTCTCACCCACTGTCTCACTCTAATCCCCCAGTGTCTCTCTAATCTATTGCCCAGTGTCTCACTCTAATATCCCAGTGTCTCACTCTAATATCCCAGTGTCTCACTCTAATCCCCCAGTGTCTCACTCAAATGACTCACCCGGTCACTCAAATCCCTCACCCAGTGTCTCACTCCAATCCCTGTGCTTTCACTCTATAATCACCCAGTCTCTCAATTAATCACCAGTGACTCACTCTAATCCCCCAGTGTCTCACTCTAATCCCTCACCTAGTGTCTCACTCTAATCCCCCAGTGTCTCACTCTAATCCTTCACCCAGTCTCACTCTAATCCCCCAGTATCTCGTCTCACTCTAATCCCTCACGCAGTGTCTCACTCTAATACTCCAGTGCCTCACTCTAATCCCTCACCCAGTGTCTCACTTTAATCACCCAGTGTCTCACTCTAATACTCCAGTGCCTCACTCTAATCCCCCACTGTCTCACTTTAATCCCCCAGTGTCTCACTCTAATCCCTCACCGTGTCTCACTCTAATCACGCAGTGCCTCACTCTAATGCCCCAGTGTCACTCTAATCCCCCAGTGTCTCACTCTAATCCCTCAGTGTCTCACTCTAATCCCTCACCCAGTTACTCTAATCCCTCACCCAGTGTCTCACGCTAATCCCCGTGCCTCACTCTATAATCATCCAGTGTCTCACTTTAATCACTCAAGTGTCTCCCTCGAATCCGTGTCTCACTCTAATCCCCCAGTGTCTCACTAATCCCTCGCCCAGTGTCTCACTCTAATATACCAGTGTCTCACTTTAATCCCTCTCCCAGTGACACTCTGATCCCCCAGTGCCTCACTTTGATCTCTCACCCAGTGTCTCTCTAAACCCCCAGTGTCTCTCTAATCCCTTGCCCAGTGTCTCACTCTAATATCAGTGTCTCACTTTAATCCCTCTCCCAGTGTCTCACTCTAATCCCCCAGTGCCTCACTTTGATCTCTCACCCAGTGTCTCACTCTAATATCCCAGTGTCTCACTCAAATCCCCCAGTGTCTCACTCTAATCCCCCAGTGTCTCACTCAAATGACTCACCCGGTCACTCAAATCCCTCACCCAGTGTCTCACTCTAATCCCTGTGCTTTCACTCTATAATCACCCAGTGTCTCACATTAATCACGAGTGACTCACTCTAATCCCCCAGTGTCTCACTCTAATCCCCCAGTGTCTCACTCTAATCCCTCACCCAGTCTCACTCTAATCCCCCAGTGTCTCTTCTCACTCTAATCCCGCACGCAGTGTCTCACTCTAATACTCCAGTGCCTCACTCTAATCCCTCACCCAGTGTCTCACTTTAATCACCCAGTGTCTCACTCTAATACTCCAGTGCCTCGCTCTAATCCCCCACTGTCTCACTCTAATCCCCCAGTGTCTCACTCTAATCCCTCACCCAGTCTCACTCTAATCCCCCAGTGTCTCTTCTCACTCTAATCCCGCACGCAGTGTCTCACTCTAATACTCCAGTGCCTCACTCTAATCCCTCACCCAGTGTCTCACTCTAATACTCCAGTGCCTCACTCTAATCCCCCACTGTCTCACTTTAATCCCCCAGTGTCTCACTCTAATCCCCCAGTGTCTCACTCTAATCCCCCAGTGGCTCACTCTAAACTCTCACCCAGTCTCACTCTAATCCCCCAGTGTCTCGTCTCACTCTAATCCCGCACGCAGTGTCTCACTTTAATCACCCAGTGTCTCACTCTAATACTCCAGTGCCTCACTCTAATCCCCCACTGTCTCACTTTAATCCCCCAGTGTCTCACTCTAATACCCCAGTGCCTCACACTAATCCCTGTGCCTCACTCTAATCCCTCACTCAGTTTCTCACTCGAATCCCCCAGTGTCTCACTCTAATCCCTCACCGTGTCTCACTCTAATCACGCAGTGCCTCACTCTAATCCCCCAGTGTCTCACTCAAATCCCTCACCCAGTGTCTCACTCTAATCCCTCACCGTGTCTCACTCTAATCCCCCAGTGTCTCACTGAAATGCCTCACCCAGTCACTCTAATCCCTCACCCAGTGTCTCACTCTAATCCCCGTGCCTCACTCTATAATCATCCAGTGTCTCACTTTAATCACTCAAGTGTCTCACTCTAATCCCCGTGTCTCACTCTAATCCCCCAGTGTCTCACTAATCCCTCGCCGTTTATCTCTCTAATATCCCAGTGCCTCACTTTAATCCCTCTCCCAATGTCTCACTCTAATCCCTCATTGCCTCACTTTGATGTCTCACCCAGTGTCTCACTCTAATCCCTCACCCAGTGACTCACTCTAATCCCCCAGTGCCTCACTTTAATCTCTCACCCAGTATCTCACTCTAATTCCCCAGCGCCTCACTCTAATCCCTCACCCAGTGTCTCACTCTAATCCCCCAGTGTCTCTCTAATCCCTTGCCCAGTGTCTCACTCTAATATCCCAGTGTCTCACTCTAATCCCTCACCCAGTGACTCACTCTAATCCCCCAGTGTCACTCTAATCAACCAGTGTCTCACTCTAATCCCTCACCCAGTGTCTCACTCTAATCCCTGTGCCTCACTCTATAGTCACCCAGTGTCTCACTTTAATCACCAGTGTCTCACTCTAATCCCCCAGTGTCTCACTCTAATCCCCCAGTGTCTCACTCTAATCCCTCACCCAGTCTCACTCTAATCCCCCAGTGTCTCGTCTCACTCTAATCCCTCACGCAGTGTCTCACTCTAATACTCCAGTGCCTCACTCTAATCCCTGTCTCACTCTAATCCCTCACCCAACATCTTACTCTAATCCCCCAGTGTCTCACTCTAATACTCCAGTGCCTCACTCTAATCCCCCAGTGTCTTACTTTAATCCCCCAGTGCCTCACTCTAATCCCTGTGCCTCACTCTAATCCCTCACTCAGTTTCTCGCTCTAATCCCCCAGTGTCTCACTCTAATCCCTCACCGTGTCTCACTCTAATAACGCAGTGCCTCACTCTAATCCCCGTGTCTCACTCAAATCCCTCACCCAGTGTCTCACTCTAATCCCTCACCGTGTCTGACTCTAATCCCCCAGTGTCTCACTGAAATGCCTCACCCAGTCACTCTAATACCTCACCCAGTGTCTCCCTCGAATCCCTGTGTCTCACTCTAATCCCCCGTGTCTCACTAATCCCTCGCCCAGTGTCTCACTCTAATATCCCAGTCTCACTTTAATCCCTCTCCCAGTGTCTCACTCCAATCCCCCAGTGCCTCACTTTGATCTCTCACCCAGTGTCTCACTCTAATCCCCCAGTGTCTCTCTAATCCATTGCCCAGTGTCTCATTTTAATATCCCAGTGTCTCACTCTAATATCCCAGTGTCTCACTCGAATCCCCCAGTGTCTCACTCTAATCACGCAGTGCCTCACTCCAATCCCCCATTGTCTCACTCAAATGACTCACCCGGTCACTCAAATCCCTCACCCAGTGTCTCACTCTAATCCCTGTGCTTTCACTCTATAATCACCCAGTCTCTCACATTAATCACCAGTGACTCACTCTAATCCCCCAGTGTCTCACTCTAATCCCCCAGTGTCTCACTCTAATCCCTCACCCAGTCTCACTCTAATCCCCCAGTGTCTCGTCTCACTCCAATCCCTCACGCAGTGTCTCACTCTAATACTCCAGTGCCTCACTCTAATCCCTCACCCAGTGTCTCACTTTAATCACCGTGTCTCACTCTAATACTCCAGTGCCTCACTCTAATCCCCCACTGTCTCACTTTAATCCCCCAGTCCGACTCTAATACCCCAGTGCCTCACTCTAATCCCTGTGCCTCACTCTAATCCCTCACTCAGTTTCTCACTCTAATCCCCCAGTGTCTCACTCTAATCCCTCACCGTGTCTCACTCTAATCACGCAGTGCCTCACTCTAATCCCCCAGTGTCTCACTCAAATCCCTCACCCAGTGTCTCACTCTAATCCCTCACCGTGTCTCACTCTAATCCCCCAGTGTCTCACTGAAATGCCTCACCCAGTCACTCTAATCCCTCACCCAGTGTCTCACTCTAATCCCCGTGCCTCACTCTATAATCATCCAGTGTCTCACTTTAATCACTCAAGTGTCTCACTCTAATCCCCGTGTCTCACTCTAATCCCCCAGTGTCTCACTAATCCCTCGCCGTTTATCTCTCTAATATCCCAGTGTCTCACTTTAATCCCTCTCCCAATGTCTCACTCTAATCCCTCATTGCCTCACTTTGATGTCTCACCCAGTGTCTCACTCTAATCCTTCGCCCAGTGCCTCACTTTAATCCCTCACCCAGTGTCTAACTCTAATCCCTGTGCCTCACTCTATAGTCAACCAGTGTCTCACTTTGTTCACCAGTGTCTCACTCTAATCCCCCAGTGTCTCACTCTAATCCCCCAGTGTCTCGCTCTAATCCCTCACCCAGTCTCACTCTAATCCCCCAGTGTCTCGTCTCACTCTAATCCCTCACGCAGTGTCTCACTCTAGTACTCCAGTGCCTCACTCTAATCCCTGTCTCACTCTAATCCCTCACCCAACATTTTACTCTAATCCCCCAGTGTCTCACTCTAATCCCTCATCCAGTGTCTCACTCTAATCCCCCAGTGTCTCACTCTAATCCCCCAGTGCCTCACTCTAATCCCTGTGCCTCACTCTAATCCCTCACTCAGTTTCTCACTCTAATCCCCCAATGTCTCACTCTAATCCCTCACCGTGTCTCTCTAATCACGCAGTGCCTCACGCTAATCCCCCAGTGTCTCACTCTAATCCCTCACCCAGTGTCTCACTCTAATCCCTCACCGTGTCTCACTCTAATCCCCCAGTGTCTCACTGAAATGCCTCACCCAGTCACTCTAATCCCTCACCCAGTGTCTCACTCTAATCCCCCAGTGTCTCACTAATCCCTCGCCGTTTATCTCTCTAATATCCCAGTGTCTCACTTTAATCCCTCTCCCAATGTCTCACTCTAATCCCTCATTGCCTTACTTTGATGTCTCACCCAGTGTCTCACTCTAATCCTTCGCCCAGTGCCTCACTTTAATCTCTCATCCAGTGTCTCACTCTAATTCCCCAGTGCCTCACTCTAATCTCTCACCCAGTGTCTCACTCTAATCCCCCAGTCTCTCTAATCCCTTGCCGTGTCTCACTCTAATATCCCAGTGTCTCACTCTAATCCCTCACCCAGTGACTCACTCTAATCCCCCAGTGCCTCACTCTAATCCCTCACCCAGTGTCTCACTCTAATCCCCCAGCGTCTCTCTAATCCCTCACCCAGTGACTCACTCTAATCCCCCAGTGTCACTCTAATCCCCCAGCGTCTCACTGAAATGCCTCACCCAGTCACTCTAATCCCTCACCCAGTGTCTCACTCCAATCCCTGTGCCACACTCTATAGTCACCCAGTGTCTCACTTTAATCACCAGTGTGTCACTCTAATCCCCCAGTGTCTCACTCTAATCCCCCAGTGTCTCACTCTATTCCTCACCCAGTCTCACTCTAATCCCCCAGTGTCTCGTCTCACTCTAATCCCTCACGCAGTGTCTCACTCTAATACTCCAGTGCCTCACTCTAATCCCTGTCTCACTCTAATCGCTCACCCAACATCTTACTCTAATCCCCCAGTGTCTCACTTTAATCACCCAGTGTCTCACTCTAATACTCCAGTGCCTCGCTCTACTCCCCCAGTGTCTCACTTTAATCCCCCAGTGCCTCACTCTAATCCCTCACTCAGTTTCTCACTCTCATCCCCCAGTGTCTCACTCTAATCCCTCACCGTGTCTCACTCTAATCACGCAGTGCCTCACTCTAATCCCCCAGTGTCTCACTCTAATCCCTCACTCAGTTTCTCACTCTCATCCCCCAGTGTCTCACTCAAATCCCTCACCCAGTGTCTCACTCTAATCCCTCACCGTGACTGACTCTAATCCCCCAGTGTCTCACTGAAATGCCTCACCCAGTCACTCTAATCCCTCACCCAGTGTCTCACTCTAATCCCCGTGCCTCACTCTATAATCATCCAGTGTCTCACTTTAATCACTCAAGTGTCTCACTCTAATCCCCCAGTGTCTCACTAATCACTCGCCGTGTGTCTCACTCTAATATCCCAGTGTCTCACTTTAATCCCTCTCCCAATGTCTCACTCTAATCCCTCAGTGCCTCACTTTGATGTCTCACCCAGTGTCTCACTCTAATCCTTCGCCCAGTGTCTCACTCTAATATCACAATGTCTCACTTTAAAACCTCTCCCAGTGTCTCACTCTAATCCCACAGTGCCTCACTTTAATCTCTCACCCAGTGTACCACTCTAATTCCCCAGTGCCTCACTCTAATCCCTCACCCAGTGTCTCACTCTAATCCCCCAGTGTCTCTCTAATCCCTTGCCCAGTGTCTCACTCTAATATCCCAGTGTCTCACTCTAATCCCTCACCCAGTGACTCACTCTAATACCCCAGTGTCTCACTTTAATCTCTCACCCAGTGTCTCACTCTAATCCCCCAGTGTCTCTCTAATCCCTCACCCAGTGTCTCACTCTAATCCCCCAGTGCCTCACTTTAATCTCTCACCCAGTGTCTCACTCTAATTCCCCAGTGCCTCAGTCTAATCCCTCACCCAGTGTCTCACTCTAATCCCCGTGTCTCTCTAATCCCTTGCCCAGTGACTCACTCTAATATCCCAGTGTCTCACTCTAATCCCTCACCCAGTGACTCACTCTAATCCCCCAGTGCCTCACTTTAATCTCTCACCCAGTGTCTCACTCTAATTCCCCACTGCCTCACTCTAATCCCTCACCCAGTGTCTCACTCTAATCCCCCAGTGTCTCTCTAATCCCTCTCCCAGTGTCTCACTCTAATCCCTCACCCAGTGTCACTCTAATCCCCGTGTCTCACTCTAATCACCCAGTGGCTCACTCAAATGACTCACCCAGTCACTCAAATCCCTCACCCAGTGTCTCACTCTAATCCCTGTGCCTCACTCTATAATCACCCAGTGTCTCACATTAATCACCAGTGTCTCTCTAATCCCCCAGTGTCTCACTCTAATCCACCAGTGTCTCACTCTAATCCCTCACCCAGTCTCACTCTAATCCCCCAGTGTCTCGGCTCACTCTAATCCCTCATGCAGTGTCTCACTCTAATACTCCAGTGCCTCACTCTAATCCCTGTGTCTCACTCTAATCCCCCAGTGTCTCACTCTAATCCCTCACCCAATATCTTACTCTAATCCCCCAGTGACTCACTCTAATCCCTCACCCAGTGTCTCACTTTAATCACCCAGTGTCTCACTCTAATACTCCAGTGCCTCACTCTAATCCCCCAGTGTCTCACTTTAATCCCCCAGTGTCTCACTCTAATACCCCAGTGCCTCACCCAGTGTCTCACTCAAATCCCTGTGCCTCACTCTAATCCCTCACTCAGTTTCTTACTCTAATCCCCCAGTGTCTCACTCTAATCCCTCACCGTGTCTCACTCTAATCACGCAGTGCCTCACTCTAATCCCCCAGTGTCTCACTCTAATCCCTCACCATGTCACTCAAATCCCTCACCCAGTGTCTCACTCTAATCCCTCACCGTGTCTCACTCTAATCCCCCAGTGTCTCACTGAAATGCCTCACCCAGTTACTCTAATCCCTCACCCAGTGTCTAACTCTAATCCCCGTGCCTCACTCTATAATCATCCAGTGTCTCACTTTAATCACTCAGGTGTCTCACTCTAATCCCCGTGTCTCACTCTAATCCCCCAGTGTCTCACTAATCCCTCGCCCAGTGTCTCACTCTAATATCCCAGTGTTTCACTTTAATCCCTCTCCCAATGTCTCACTCTAATCCATCAGTGCCTCACTTTGATGTCTCACAGTGTCTCACTCTAATATCCCAGTGTCTCACTCTAATATCCCAGTGTCTCACTTTAATCCCTCTCCCAGTGTCTCACCCTAATCCCCCAGTGCCTCACTTTAATCTCTCACCCAGTGTCTCACTCTAAACCCCCAGTGTCTCACTTTAATCACCCAGTGTCTCACTCTAATAATCCAGTATCTCACTCTAATACCCCATTGCCTCACTCTAATCCCTCACCGTCTCACTCTAATCCCCGTGTCTCACTCTAATCCCTCGCCCAGTGTCTCACTCTAATCACGCAGTGCCTCACTCTAATCACGCAGTGCCTCACTCTAATCACGCAGTGCCTCACTCTAATCACGCAGTGCCTCACTCTAATCCCCCAGTGTCTCACTCTAATCACGCAGTGCCTCACTCCAATCCGCCAGTGTCTCACTCTAATCACCCAGTGACTCACACGACTCCCTCACCCAGTGTCTCACTCTACTCCCTCACCCAGTGTTTCACTCTAATCCCCGTGCCTCACTCTATAATCATTCAGTGTCTCACTTTAATCACTCAAGTGTCTCCCCCGAATCCCTTTGTCTCACTCTAATCCCCCGTGTCTCACTAATCCCTCGCCCAGTGTATCACTCTAATATCCCAGTCTCACTTTAATCCCTCTCCCAGTGTCTCACTCCAATCCCCCAGTGCATCACTTTGATCTCTCACCCAGTGTCTCACTCTAATCCCCCAGTGTCTCTCTAATCTATTGCCCAGTGTCTCACTCCAATATCCCAGTGTCTCATTCTAATATCCCAGTGTCTCACTCTAATATCCCAGTGTCTCACTCTAATCCCCCAGTGTCTCACTCTAATCCCCCAGTGTCTCACTCTAATCACGCAGTGCCTCACTCCAATCCCCCAGTGTCTCACTCTAATCCCTCACCCAGTGTCTCACTCTAATCCCTCACCGTATCTCACTCTAATCCCCCAGTGTCTCACTGAAATGCCTCACCCAGTCACCCTAAACCCTAACCCAGTGTCTCACTCTAATCCCCGTGCTTCACTCTATAATCATCCAGTGTCTCACTTTAATCACTCAAGTGTCTCCCTCGATCCCTGTGTCTCTCTCTAATCCCCCGTGTCTCACTAATCCCTTGCCCAGTGTCTCACTCTAATATCCCAGTCTCACTTTAATCCCTCTCCCAGTGTCTCACTCCAATCCCCCAGTGCCTCACTTTGATCTCTCACCCACTGTCTCACTCTAATCCCCCAGTGTCTCTCTAATCTATTGCCCAGTGTCTCACTCTAATATCCCAGTGTCTCACTCTAATATCCCAGTGTCTCACTCTAATCCCCCAGTGTCTCACTCAAATGACTCACCCGGTCACTCAAATCCCTCACCCAGTGTCTCACTCCAATCCCTGTGCTTTCACTCTATAATCACCCAGTCTCTCAATTAATCACCAGTGACTCACTCTAATCCCCCAGTGTCTCACTCTAATCCCCCAGTGTCTCACTCTAATCCCTCACCCAGTCTCACTCTAATCCCCCAGTATCTCGTCTCACTCTAATCCCTCACGCAGTGTCTCACTCTAATACTCCAGTGCCTCACTCTAAGCCCTCACCCAGTGTCTCACTTTAATCACCCAGTGTCTCACTCTAATACTCCAGTGCCTCACTCTAATCCCCCACTGTCTCACTTTAATCCCCCAGTGTCTCACTCTAATCCCTCACCGTGTCTCACTCTAATCACGCAGTGCCTCACTCTAATGCCCCAGTGTCACTCTAATCCCCCAGTGTCTCACTCTAATCCCTCAGTGTCTCACTCTAATCCCTCACCCAGTTACTCTAATCCCTCACCCAGTGTCTCACGCTAATCCCCGTGCCTCACTCTATAATCATCCAGTGTCTCACTTTAATCACTCAAGTGTCTCCCTCGAATCCGTGTCTCACTCTAATCCCCCAGTGTCTCACTAATCCCTCGCCCAGTGTCTCACTCTAATATCCCAGTGTCTCACTTTAATCCCTCTCCCAGTGTCACTCTAATCCCCCAGTGCCTCACTTTGATCTCTCACCCAGTGTCTCTCTAAACCCCCAGTGTCTCTCTAATCCCTTGCCCAGTGTCTCACTCTAATATCAGTGTCTCACTTTAATCCCTCTCCCAGTGTCTCACTCTAATCCCCCAGTGCCTCACTTTGATCTCTCACCCAGTGTCTCACTCTAATATCCCAGTGTCTCACTCAAATCCCCCAGTGTCTCACTCTAATCCCCCAGTGTCTCACTCAAATGACTCACCCGGTCACTCAAATCCCTCACCCAGTGTCTCACTCTAATCCCTGTGCTTTCACTCTATAATCACCCAGTGTCTCACATTAATCACGAGTGACTCACTCTAATCCCCCAGTGTCTCACTCTAATCCCCCAGTGTCTCACTCTAATCCCTCACCCAGTCTCACTCTAATCCCCCAGTGTCTCTTCTCACTCTAATCCCGCACGCAGTGTCTCACTCTAATACTCCAGTGCCTCGCTCTAATCCCCCACTGTCTCACTCTAATCCCCCAGTGTCTCACTCTAATCCCTCACCCAGTCTCACTCTAATCCCCCAGTGTCTCTTCTCACTCTAATCCCGCACGCAGTGTCTCACTCTAATACTCCAGTGCCTCACTCTAATCCCTCACCCAGTGTCTCACTTTAATCACCCAGTGTCTCACTCTAATACTCCAGTGCCTCGCTCTAATCCCCCACTGTCTCACTCTAATCCCCCAGTGTCTCACTCTAATCCCTCACCCAGTCTCACTCTAATCCCCCAGTGTCTCTTCTCACTCTAATCCCGCACGCAGTGTCTCACTCTAATACTCCAGTGCCTCACTCTAATCCCTCACCCAGTGTCTCACTCTAATACTCCAGTGCCTCACTCTAATCCCCCACTGTCTCACTTTAATCCCCCAGTGTCTCACTCTAATACCCCAGTGCCTCACTCTAATCCCTGTGCCTCACTCTAATCCCTCACTCAGTTTCTCACTCTAATCCCCCAGTGTCTCACTCAAATGACTCACCCAGTCACTCAAATCCCTCACCCAGTGTCTCACTCTAATCCCTGTGCTTTCACTCTATAATCACCCAGTGACTCACATTAATCACCAGTGACTCACTCTAATCCCCCAGTGTCTCACTCTAATCCCCCAGTGTCTCACTCTAATCCCCCAGTGTCTCACTCTAATCCCCCAGTGGCTCACTCTAAACTCTCACCCAGTCTCACTCTAATCCCCCAGTGTCTCGTCTCACTCTAATCCCGCACGCAGTGTCTCACTTTAATCACCCAGTGTCTCACTCTAATACTCCAGTGCCTCACTCTATTCCCTCACCCAGTGTCTCACTTTAATCACCCAGTGTCTCACTCTAATACTCCAGTGCCTCACTCTAATCCCCCACTGTCTCACTTTAATCCCCCAGTGTCTCACTCTAATACCCCAGTGCCTCACACTAATCCCTGTGCCTCACTCTAATCCCTCACTCAGTTTCTCACTCGAATCCCCCAGTGTCTCACTCTAATCCCTCACCGTGTCTCACTCTAATCACGCAGTGCCTCACTCTAATCCCCCAGTGTCTCACTCAAATCCCTCACCCAGTGTCTCACTCTAATCCCTCACCGTGTCTCACTCTAATCCCCCAGTGTCTCACTGAAATGCCTCACCCAGTCACTCTAATCCCTCACCCAGTGTCTCACTCTAATCCCCGTGCCTCACTCTATAATCATCCAGTGTCTCACTTTAATCACTCAAGTGTCTCACTCTAATCCCCGTGTCTCACTCTAATCCCCCAGTGTCTCACTAATCCCTCGCCGTTTATCTCTCTAATATCCCAGTGCCTCACTTTAATCCCTCTCCCAATGTCTCACTCTAATCCCTCATTGCCTCACTTTGATGTCTCACCCAGTGTCTCACTCTAATATCCCAGTGTCTCACTCTAATCCCTCACCCAGTGACTCACTCTAATCCCCCAGTGCCTCACTTTAATCTCTCACCCAGTATCTCACTCTAATTCCCCAGCGCCTCACTCTAATCCCTCACCCAGTGTCTCACTCTAATCCCCCAGTGTCTCTCTAATCCCTTGCCCAGTGTCTCACTCTAATATCCCAGTGTCTCACTCTAATCCCTCACCCAGTGACTCACTCTAATCCCCCAGTGTCACTCTAATCCCCCAGTGTCACTCTAATCAACCAGTGTCTCACTCTAATCCCTCACCCAGTGTCTCACTCTAATCCCTGTGCCTCACTCTATAGTCACCCAGTGTCTCACTTTAATCACCAGTGTCTCACTCTCATCCCCCAGTGTCTCACTCTAATCCCCCAGTGTCTCACTCTAATCCCTCACCCAGTCTCACTCTAATCCCCCAGTGTCTCGTCTCACTCTAATCCCTCACGCAGTGTCTCACTCTAATACTCCAGTGCCTCACTCTAATCCCTGTCTCACTCTAATCCCTCACCCAACATCTTACTCTAATCCCCCAGTGTCTCACTCTAATACTCCAGTGCCTCACTCTAATCCCCCAGTGTCTTACTTTAATCCCCCAGTGCCTCACTCTAATCCCTGTGCCTCACTCTAATCCCTCACTCAGTTTCTCACTATAATCCCCCAGTGTCTCACTCTAATCCCTCACCGTGTCTCACTCTAATAACGCAGTGCCTCACTCTAATCCCCGTGTCTCACTCAAATCCCTCACCCAGTGTCTCACTCTAATCCCTCACCGTGTCTGACTCTAATCCCCCAGTGTCTCACTGAAATGCCTCACCCAGTCACTCTAATACCTCACCCAGTGTCTCCCTCGAATCCCTGTGTCTCACTCTAATCCCCCGTGTCTCACTAATCCCTCGCCCAGTGTCTCACTCTAATATCCCAGTCTCACTTTAATCCCTCTCCCAGTGTCTCACTCCAATCCCCCAGTGCCTCACTTTGATCTCTCACCCAGTGTCTCACTCTAATCCCCCAGTGTCTCTCTAATCCATTGCCCAGTGTCTCATTTTAATATCCCAGTGTCTCACTCTAATATCCCAGTGTCTCACTCGAATCCCCCAGTGTCTCACTCTAATCACGCAGTGCCTCACTCCAATCCCCCAGTGTCTCACTCAAATGACTCACCCGGTCACTCAAATCCCTCATCCAGTGTATCACTCTAATCCCTGTGCTTTCACTCTATAATCACCCAGTCTCTCACATTAATCACCAGTGACTCACTCTAATCCCCCAGTGTCTCACTCTAATCCCTCACCCAGTCTCACTCTAATCCCCCAGTGTCTCGTCTCACTCCAATCCCTCACGCAGTGTCTCACTCTAATACTCCAGTGCCTCACTCTAATCCCTCACCCAGTGTCTCACTTTAATCACCGTGTCTCACTCTAATACTCCAGTGCCTCACTCTAATCCCCCACTGTCTCCCTTTAATCCCCCAGTCTCACTCTAATACCCCAGTGCCTCACTCTAATCCCTGTGCCTCACTCTAATCCCTCACTCAGTTTCTCACTCTAATCCCCCAGTGTCTCACTCTAATCCCTCACCGTGTCTCACTCTAATCACGCAGTGCCTCACTCTAATCCCCCAGTGTCTCACTCAAATCCCTCACCCAGTGTCTCACTCAAATCCCTCACCGTGTCTCACTCTAATCCCCCAGTGTCTCACTGAAATGCCTCACCCAGTCACTTTAATCCCTCACCCAGTGTCTCACTCTAATCCCCGTGCCTCACTCTATAATCATCCAGTGTCTCACTTTAATCACTCAAGTGTCTCACTCTAATCCCCGTGTCTCACTCTAATCCCCCAGTGTCTCACTAATCCCTCGCCGTTTATCTCTCTAATATCCCAGTGTCTCACTTTAATCCCTCTCCCAATGTCTCACTCTAATCCCTCATTGCCTCACTTTGATGTCTCACCCAGTGTCTCACTCTAATCCTTCGCCCAGTGCCTCACTTTAATCCCTCACCCAGTGTCTAACTCTAATCCCTGTGCCTCACTCTATAGTCAACCAGTGTCTCACTTTAATCACCAGTGTCTCACTCTAATCCCCCAGTGTCTCACTCTAATCCCCCAGTGTCTCGCTCTAATCCCTCACCCAGTCTCACTCTAATCCCCCAGTGTCTCGTCTCACTCTAATCCCTCACGCAGTGTCTCACTCTAGTACTCCAGTGCCTCACTCTAATCCCTGTCTCACTCTAATCCCTCACCCAACATTTTACTCTAATCCCCCAGTGTCTCACTCTAATCCCTCATCCAGTGTCTCACTTTAATCACCCAGTGTCTCACTCTAATCCCCCAGTGTCTCACTCTAATCCCCCAGTGCCTCACTCTAATCCCTGTGCCTCACTCTAATCCCTCACTCAGTTTCTCACTCTAATCCCCCAATGTCTCACTCTAATCCCTCACCGTGTCTCTCTAATCACGCAGTGCCTCACGCTAATCCCCCAGTGTCTCACTCTAATCCCTCACCCAGTGTCTCACTCTAATCCCTCACCGTGTCTCACTCTAATCCCCCAGTGTCTCACTGAAATGCCTCACCCAGTCACTCTAATCCCTCACCCAGTGTCTCACTAATCCCTCGCCGTTTATCTCTCTAATATCCCAGTGTCTCACTTTAATCCCTCTCCCAATGTCTCACTCTAATCCCTCATTGCCTCACTTTGATGTCTCACCCAGTGTCTCACTCTAATCCTTCGCCCAGTGCCTCACTTTAATCTCTCATCCAGTGTCTCACTCTAATTCCCCAGTGCCTCACTCTAATCTCTCACCCAGTGTCTCACTCTAATCCCCCAGTCTCTCTAATCCCTTGCCGTGTCTCACTCTAATATCCCAGTGTCTCACTCTAATCCCTCACCCAGTGACTCACTCTAATCCCCCAGTGCCTCACTCTAATCCCTCACCCAGTGTCTCACTCTAATCCCCCAGCGTCTCTCTAATCCCTCACCCAGTGACTCACTCTAATCCCCCAGTGCCACTCTAATCCCCCAGCGTCTCACTGAAATGCCTCACCCAGTCACTCTAATCCCTCACCCAGTGTCTCACTCTAATCCCCGTGCCTCACTCTATAGTCATCCAGTGTCTCACTTTAATCACCAGTGTCTCACTCTAATCCCCCAGTGTCTCACTCTAATCCCCCAGTGTCTCACTCTAATCCCCCAGTGTCTCACTCTAATCCCTCACCCAGTCTCACTCTAATCCCCCAGTGTCTCGTCTCACTCTAATCCCTCACGCAGTGTCTCACTCTAATACTCCAGTGCCTCACTCTAATCCCTGTCTCACTCTAATCCCTCACCCAACATCTTACTCTAATCCCCCAGTGTCTCACTTTAATCACCCAGTGTCTCACTCTAATACTCCAGTGCCTCGCTCTACTCCCCCAGTGTCTCACTTTAATCCCCCAGTGCCTCACTCTAATCCCTCACTCAGTTTCTCACTCTCATCCCCCAGTGTCTCACTCTAATCACGCAGTGCCTCACTCTAATCCCCCAGTGTCTCACTCAAATCCCTCACCCAGTGTCTCACTCTAATCCCTCAGCGTGACTGACTCTAATCCCCCAGTGTCTCACTGAAATGCCTCACCCAGTCACTCTAATCCCTCACCCAGTGTCTCACTCTAATCCCCGTGCCTCACTCTATAGTCATCCAGTGTCTCACTTTAATCACTCAAGTGTCTCACTCTAATCCCCCAGTGTCTCACTAATCACTCGCCGTGTGTCTCACTCTAATATCCCAGTGTCTCACTTTAATCCCTCTCCCAATGTCTCACTCTAATCCCTCAGTGCCTCACTTTGATGTCTCACCCAGTGTCTCACTCTAATCCTTCGCCCAGTGTCTCACTCTAATATCACAATGTCTCACTTTAAAACCTCTCCCAGTGTCTCACTCTAATCCCACAGTGCCTCACTTTAATCTCTCACCCAGTGTACCACTCTAATTCCCCAGTGCCTCACTCTAATCCCTCACCCAGTGTCTCACTCTAATCCCCCAGTGTCTCTCTAATCCCTCACCCAGTGTCTCACTCTAATCCCCGTGTCTCTCTAATCCCTTGCCCAGTGACTCACTCTAATATCCCAGTGTCTCACTCTAATCCCTCACCCAGTGACTCACTCTAATCCCCCAGTGCCTCACTTTAATCTCTCACCCAGTGTCTCACTCTAATTCCCCACTGCCTCACTCTAATCCCTCACCCAGTGTCTCACTCTAATCCCCCAGTGTCTCTCTAATCCCTCTCCCAGTGTCTCACTCTAATCCCTCACCCAGTGTCACTCTAATCCCCGTGTCTCACTCTAATCACCCAGTGGCTCACTCAAATGACTCACCCAGTCACTCAAATCCCTCACCCAGTGTCTCACTCTAATCCCTGTGCCTCACTCTATAATCACCCAGTGTCTCACATTAATCACCAGTGTCTCTCTAATCCCCCAGTGTCTCACTCTAATCCACCAGTGTCTCACTCTAATCCCTCACCCAGTCTCACTCTAATCCCCCAGTGTATCGGCTCACTCTAATCCCTCATGCAGTGTCTCACTCTAATACTCCAGTGCCTCACTCTAATCCCTGTGTCTCACTCTAATCCCCCAGTGTCTCACTCTAATCCCTCACCCAATATCTTACTCTAATCCCCCAGTGACTCACTCTAATCCCTCACCCAGTGTCTCACTTTAATCACCCAGTGTCTCACTCTAATACTCCAGTGCCTCACTCTAATCCCCCAGTGTCTCACTTTAATCCCCCAGTGTCTCACTCTAATACCCCAGTGCCTCACCCAGTGTCTCACTCAAATCCCTGTGCCTCACTCTAATCCCTCACTCAGTTTCTTACTCTAATCCCCCAGTGTCTCACTCTAATCCCTCACCGTGTCTCACTCTAATCACGCAGTGCCTCACTCTAATCCCCCAGTGTCTCACTCTAATCCCTCACCATGTCACTCAAATCCCTCACCCAGTGTCTCACTCTAATCCCTCACCGTGTCTCACTCTAATCCCCCAGTGTCTCACTGAAATGCCTCACCCAGTCACTCTAATCCCTCACCCAGTGTCTCACTCTAATCCCCGTGCCTCACTCTATAATCATCCAGTGTCTCACTTTAATCACTCAGGTGTCTCACTCTAATCCCCGTGTCTCACTCTAATCCCCCAGTGTCTCACTAATCCCTCGCCCAGTGTCTCACTCTAATATCCCAGTGTTTCACTTTAATCCCTCTCCCAATGTCTCACTCTAATCCATCAGTGCCTCACTTTGATGTCTCACAGTGTCGCGCTCTAATATCCCAGTGTCTCACTCTAATATCCCAGTGTCTCACTTTAATCCCTCTCCCAGTGTCTCACCCTAATCCCCCAGTGCCTCACTTTAATCTCTCACCCAGTGTCTCACTCTAAACCCCCAGTGTCTCACTTTAATCACCCAGTGTCTCACTCTAATAATCCAGTATCTCACTCTAATACCCCATTGCCTCACTCTAATCCCTCACCGTCTCACTCTAATCCCCGTGTCTCACTCTAATCCCTCGCCCAGTGTCTCACTCTAATCACGCAGTGCCTCACTCTAATCACGCAGTGCCTCACTCTAATCACGCAGTGCCTCACTCTAATCACGCAGTGCCTCACTCTAATCCCCCAGTGTCTCACTCTAATCACGCAGTGACTCACACGACTCCCTCACCCAGTGTCTCACTCTACTCCCTCACCCAGTGTTTCACTCTAATCCCCGTGCCTCACTCTATAATCATTCAGTGTCTCACTTTAATCACTCAAGTGTCTCCCTCGAATCCCTGTGTCTCACTCTAATCCCCCGTGTCTCACTAATCCCTCGCCCAGTGTATCACTCTAATATCCCAGTCTCACTTTAATCCCTATTCCAGTGTCTCACTCCAATCCCCCAGTGCATCACTTTGATCTCTCACCCAGTGTCTCACTCTAATCCCCCAGTGTCTCTCTAATCTATTGCCCAGTGTCTCACTCCAATATCCCAGTGTCTCACTCTAATATCCCAGTGTCTCACTCTAATATCCCAGTGTCTCACTCTAATCCCCCAGTGTCTCACTCTAATCCCCCAGTGTCTCACTCTAATCACGCAGTGCCTCACTCCAATCCCCCAGTGTCTCACTCTAATCCCCCAGTGCCTCACTTTGATCTCTGACCCAGTGTCTCTCTAATCCATTGCCCAGTGTCTCACTCTAATATCCCAGTGTCTCACTCTAATATCCCAGTGTCTCACTCTAATCCCCCAGTGTCTCACTCTAATCACCCAGTGACTCACTCGACTCCCTCACCCAGTGTCTCTCTACTCCCTCACCCAGTGTCTCACTCTAATCCCCCAGTGTCTCACTCAAGTCCCTCACCCAGTGTCTCACTCTAATCCCTCACCGTATCTCACTCTAATCCCCCAGTGTCTCACTGAAATGCCTCACCCAGTCACCCTAAACCCTAACCCAGTGTCTCACTCTAATCCCCGTGCTTCACTCTATAATCATCCAGTGTCTCACTTTAATCACTCAACTGTCTCCCTCGATCCCTGTGTCTCCCTCTAATCCCCCGTGTCTCACTAATCCCTTGCCCAGTGTATCACTCTAATATCCCAGTCTCACTTTAATCCCTCTCCCAGTGTCTCACTCCAATCCCCCAGTGCCTCACTTTGATCTCTCACCCACTGTCTCACTCTAATCCCCCAGTGTCTCTCTAATCTATTGCCCAGTGTCTCACTCTAATATCCCAGTGTCTCACTCTAATATCCCAGTGTCTCACTCTAATCCCCCAGTGTCTCACTCTAATCCCTCACCCAGTCTCACTCTAATCCCCCAGTATCTCGTCTCACTCTAATCCCTCACGCAGTGTCTCACTCTAATACTCCAGTGCCTCACTCTAATCCCTCACCCAGTGTCTCACTTTAATCACCCAGTGTCTCACTCTAATACTCCAGTGTCTCACTCTAATCCCTCACCGTGTCTCACTCTAATCACGCAGTGCCTCACTCTAATGCCCCAGTGTCACTCTAATCGCCCAGTGTCTCACTCTAATCCCTCAGTGTCTCACTCTAATCCCTCACCCAGTTACTCTAATCCCTCGCCCAGTGTCTCACTCTAATCCCCCAGTGTCTCACTAATCCCCCAGTGTCTCACTCTAATCCCTCGCCCAGTGTCTCACTCTAATATCCCAGTGTCTCACTTTAATCCCTCTCCCAGTGTCACTCTAATCCCCCAGTATCACTCTAATCAACCAGTGTCTCACTCTAATCCCTCACCCAGTGTCTCACTCTAATCCCCCAGTGCCTCACTCTAATCCCCCAGTGCCTCACTTTGATCTCTCACCCAGTGTCTCACTCTAATCCCCCAGTATCTCACTCTAAACCCCCAGTGTCTCTCATCCCTTGCCCAGTGCCTCACTCTAATCCCCCACTGTCTCACTCTAATCCCCCACTGTCTCACTTTAATCCCTCACCGTGTCTCACTCTAATCACGCAGTGCCTCACTCTAATGCCCCAGTGTCACTCTAATCCCCCAGTGTCTCACTCTAATCCCTCAGTGTCTCACTCTAATCCCTCACCCAGTTACTCTAATCCCTCACCCAGTGTCTCACGCTAATCCCCGTGCCTCACTCTATAATCATCCAGTGTCTCACTTTAATCACTCAAGTGTCTCCCTCGAATCCGTGTCTCACTCTAATCCCCCAGTGTCTCACTAATCCCTCGCCCAGTGTCTCACTCTAATATCCCAGTGTCTCACTTTAATCCCTTTCCCAGTGTCACTCTAATCCCCCAGTGCCTCACTTTGATCTCTCACCCAGTGTCTCTCTAAACCCCCAGTGTCTCTCTAATCCCTTGCCCAGTGTCTCACTCTAATATCCCAGTGTCTCACTCTAATATCCCAGTCTCACTCTAATCCCTCACCCAGTGACTCACTCTAATCCCCCAGTATCACTCTAATCAACCAGTGTCTCACTCTAATCCCTCACCCAGTGTCTCACTCTAATCCCCCAGTGCCTCACTCTAATCCCCCAGTGCCTCACTTTGATCTCTCACCCAGTGCCTCACTCTAATCCCCCAGTATCTCACTCTAAACCCCCAGTGTCTCTCATCCCTTGCCCAGTGTCTCACTCTAATATCCCAGTGTCTCACTCTAATCCCTCACCCAGTGACTCACTCGAATCCCCCAGTGTCACTCTAATCACCCAGTGGCTCACTCAAATCCCTCACCCAGTGTCTCACTCTAATCCCTGTGCTTTCACTCTATAATCACCCAGTGTCTCACATTAATTACCAGTGACTCACCCTAATCCCCCAGTGTCTCACTCTAACCCCTCACCCAGTGTCTCACTCTAATCCCCATGTCTCACTCTAATCCCCGTGTCTCACTCTAATCACCCAGGGGCTCACTCAAATGACTCACACAGTCAATCAAATCCCTCACCCACTGTATCACTCTAATCCCTGTGCCTCACTCTATAATCACCCAGTGTCTCTCTAATCCCCCAGTGTCTCACTCTAATCCCTCACCCAGTCTCTCTCTAATCCCCCAGTGTCTCGTCTCACTCTAATCCCTCACGCAGTGTCTCACTCTAATACTCCAGTGCCTCACTCTAATCCCTGTGTCTCACTCTAATCCCCCAGTGTCTCACTCTAATCCCTCACCCAATATTTTACTCTAATCCCCCAGTGACTCACTCTAATCCCTCACCCAGTGTCTCACTTTAATCACCCAGTGTCTCACTCTAATACTCCAGTGCCTCACTCTAATCCCCCAGTGTCTCACTTTAATCCCCCAGTGTCTCACTCTGATACCCCAGTGCCTCACCCAGTGTCTCACTCTAATCCCTGTGCCTCACTCTAATCCCTCACTCAGTTTCTTACTCTAATCCCCAGTGTCTCACTCTAATCCCTCACCGTGTCTCACTCTAATCACGCAGTGCCTCACTCTAATCCCCCAGTGTCTCACTCTAATCCCTCACCATGTCACTCAAATCCCTCACCCAGTGTCTCACTCTAATCCCCCACCGTGTCTCACTCTAATCCCCCAGTGTCTCACTGAAATGCCTCACCCAGTCACTCTAATCCCTCACCGTGTCTCACTCTAATCCCCCAGTGTCTCACTGAAATCCCTCACCCAGTCACTCTAATCCCTCACCCAGTGTCTCACTCTAATCCCCGTGCCTCACTCTAATCCCCCAGTGTCTCACTCTAATCCCTCACCCAATATCTTCCTCTAATCCCCCAGTGACTCACTCTAATCCCTAACCCAGTGTCTCACTTTAATCACCCAGTGTCTCACTCTAATACTCCAGTGCCTCACTCTAATCCCCCAGTGTCTCACTTTAATCCCCCAGTGTCTCACTCAAATCCCTGTGCCTCACTTTAATCCCTCACTCAGTTTCTTACTTTAATCCCCCAGTGTCTCACTCTAATCCCTCACCGTGTCTCACTCTAATCACGCAGTGCCTCACTCTAATCCCCCAGTGTCTCACTCTAATCCCTCACCATGTCACTCAAATCCCTCACCCAGTGTCTCACTCTAATCCCTCACCGTGTCTCACTCTAATCCCCCAGTGTCTCACTGAAATGCCTCACCCAGTCACTCTAATCCCTCACCCAGTGTCTCACTCTAATCCCCGTGCCTCACTCTATAATCATCCAGTGTCTCACTTTAATCACTCAGGTGTCTCACTCTAATCCCCGTGTCTCACTCTAATCCCCCAGTGTCTCACTAATCCCTCGCCCAGTGTCTCACTCTAATCCATCAGTGCCTCACTTTGATGTCTCACAGTGTCTCACTCTAATATCCCAGTGTCTCACTCTAATATCCCAGTGTCTCACTTTAATCCCTCTCCCAGTGTCTCACCCTAATCCCCCAGTGCCTCACTTTAATCTCTCACCCAGTGTCTCACTCTAAACCCCCAGTGTCTCACTTTAATCACCCAGTGTCTCACTCTAATAATCCAGTATCTCACTCTAATACCCCAGTGCCTCACTCTAATCCCTCACCGTCTCACTCTAATCCCCGTGTCTCACTCTAATCCCTCGCCCAGTGTCTCACTCTAATCACGCAGTGCCTCACTCTAATCACGCAGTGCCTCACTCTAATCACGCAGTGCCTCACTCTAATCCCCCAGTGTCTCACTCTAATCACGCAGTGCCTCACTCCAATCCGCCAGTGTCTCACTCTAATCACCCAGTGACTCACACGACTCCCTCACCCAGTGTCTCACTCTACTCCCTCACCCAGTGTCTCACTCTAATCCCTGTGCCTCACACGAATCCCTCACCCAGTCACCCTAATCCCTCACCCAGTGTTTCACTCTAATCCCCGTGCCTCACTCTATAATCATTCAGTGTCTCACTTTAATCACTCAAGTGTCTCCCTCGAATCCCTGTGTCTCACTCTAATCCCCCGTGTCTCACTAATCCCTCGCCCAGTGTATCACTCTAATATCCCAGTCTCACTTTAATCCCTCTCCCAGTGTCTCACTCCAATCCCCCAGTGCATCACTTTGATCTCTCACCCAGTGTCTCACTCTAATCCCCCAGTGTCTCTCTAATCTATTGCCCAGTGTCTCACTCCAATATCCCAGTGTCTCACTCTAATATCCCAGTGTCTCACTCTAATATCCCAGTGTCTCACTCTAATCCCCCAGTGTCTCACTCTAATCCCCCAGTGTCTCACTCTAATCACGCAGTGCCTCACTCCAATCCCCCAGTGTCTCACTCTAATCCCCCAGTGCCTCACTTTGATCTCTGACCCAGTGTCTCTCTAATCCATTGCCCAGTGTCTCACTCTAATATCCCAGTGTCTCACTCTAATATCCCAGTGTCTCACTCTAATCCCCCAGTGTCTCACTCTAATCACCCAGTGACTCACTCGACTCCCTCACCCAGTGTCTCTCTACTCCCTCACCCAGTGTCTCACTCTAATCCCCCAGTGTCTCACTCAAATCCCTCACCCAGTGTCTCAATCTAATCCCTCACCGTATCTCACTCTAATCCCCCAGTGTCTCACTGAAATGCCTCACCCAGTCACCCTAAACCCTAACCCAGTGTCTCACTCTAATCCCCGTGCTTCACTCTATAATCATCCAGTGTCTCACTTTAATCACTCAAGTGTCTCCCTCTATCCCTGTGTCTCACTCTAATCCCCCGTGTCTCACTAATCCCTTGCCCAGTGTCTCACTCTAATATCCCAGTCTCACTTTAATCCCTCTCCCAGTGTCTCACTCCAATCCCCCAGTGCCTCACTTTGATCTCTCACCCACTGTCTCACTCTAATCCCCCAGTGTCTCTCTAATCTATTGCCCAGTGTCTCACTCTAATATCCCAGTGTCTCACTCTAATATCCCAGTGTCTCACTCTAATCCCCCAGTGTCTCACTCAAATGACTCACACGGTCACTCAAATCCCTCACCCAGTGTCTCACTCCAATCCCTGTGCTTTCACTCTATAATCACCCAGTCTCTCAATTAATCACCAGTGACTCACTCTAATCCCCCAGTGTCTCACTCTAATCCCCCAGTGTCTCACTCTAATCCCTCACCCAGTCTCACTCTAATCCCCCAGTGTCTCGTCTCACTCTAATCCCTCACCCAGTGTCTCACTTTAATCACCCAGTGTCTCACTCTAATACTCCAGTGCCTCACTCTAATCCCCCACTGTCTCACTTTAATCCCCCAGTGTCTCACTCTAAACCCCCAGTGTCTCTCATCCCTTGCCCAGTGCCTCACTCTAATCCCCCACTGTCTCACTTTAATCCCCCAGTGTCTCACTCTAATCCCTCACCGTGTCTCACTCTAATCACGCAGTGCCTCACTCTAATGCCCCAGTGTCACTCTAATCCCCCAGTGTCTCACTCTAATCCCTCACCCAGTTACTCTAATCCCTCACCCAGTGTCTCACGCTAATCCCCGTGCCTCACTCTATAATCATCCAGTGTCTCACTTTAATCACTCAAGTGTCTCCCTCGAATCCGTGTCTCACTCTAATCCCCCAGTGTCTCACTAATCCCTCGCCCAGTGTCTCACTCTAATATCCCAGTGTCTCACTTTAATCCCTCTCCCAGTGTCACTCTAATCCCCCAGTGCCTCACTTTGATCTCTCACCCAGTGTCTCTCTAAACCCCCAGTGTCTCTCTAATCCCTTGCCCAGTGTCTCACTCTAATATCCCAGTGTCTCACTCTAATATCCCAGTCTCACTCTAATCCCTCACCCAGTGACTCACTCTAATCCCCCAGTATCACTCTAATCAACCAGTGTCTCACTCTAATCCCTCACCCAGTGTCTCACTCTAATCCCCCAGTGCCTCACTTTGATCTCTCACCCAGTGTCTCACTCTAATCCCCCAGTATCTCACTCTAAACCCCCAGTGTCTCTCATCCCTTGCCCAGTGTCTCACTCTAATATCCCAGTGTCTCACTCTAATCCCTCACCCAGTGACTCACTCGAATCCCCCAGTGTCACTCTAATCACCCAGTGGCTCACTCAAATCCCTCACCCAGTGTCTCACTCTAATCCCTGTGCTTTCACTCTATAATCACCCAGTGTCTCACATTAATCACCAGTGTCTCTCTAATCCCCCAGTGTCTCACTCTAATCCCTCACCCAGTCTCTCTCTAATCCCCCAGTGTCTCGTCTCACTCTAATCCCTCACGCAGTGTCTCACTCTAATACTCCAGTGCCTCACTCTAATCCCTGTGTCTCACTCTAATCCCCCAGTGTCTCACTCTAATCCCTCACCCAATATTTTACTCTAATCCCCCAGTGACTCACTCTAATCCCTCACCCAGTGTCTCACTTTAATCACCCAGTGTCTCACTCTAATACTCCAGTGCCTCACTCTAATCCCCCAGTGTCTCACTTTAATCCCCCAGTGTCTCACTCTGATACCCCAGTGCCTCACCCAGTGTCTCACTCTAATCCCTGTGCCTCACTCTAATCCCTCACTCAGTTTCTTACTCTAATCCCCAGTGTCTCACTCTAATCCCTCACCGTGTCTCACTCTAATCACGCAGTGCCTCACTCTAATCCCCCAGTGTCTCACTCTAATCCCTCACCATGTCACTCAAATCCCTCACCCAGTGTCTCACTCTAATCCCCCACCGTGTCTCACTCTAATCCCCCAGTGTCTCACTGAAATGCCTCACCCAGTCACTCTAATCCCTCACCGTGTCTCACTCTAATCCCCCAGTGTCTCACTGAAATCCCTCACCCAGTCACTCTAATCCCTCACCCAGTGTCTCACTCTAATCCCCGTGCCTCACTCTATAATCATCCAGTGTCTCACTTTAATCACTCAGGTGTCTCACTCTAATCCCCGTGTCTCACTCTAATCCCCCAGTGTCTCACTAATCCCTCGCCCAGTGTCTCACTCTAATATCCCAGTGTTTCACTTTAATCCCTCTCCCAATGTCTCACTCTAATCCATCAGTGCCTCACTTTGATGTCTCACAGTGTCTCACTCTAATATCCCAGTGTCTCACTCTAATATCCCAGTGTCTCACTTTAATCCCTCTCCCAGTGTCTCACCCTAATCCCCCAGTGCCTCACTTTAATCTCTCACCCAGTGTCTCACTCTAAACCCCCAGTGTCTCACTTTAATCACCCAGTGTCTCACTCTAATAATCCAGTATCTCACTCTAATACCCCAGTGCCTCACTCTAATCCCTCACCGTCTCACTCTAATCCCCGTGTCTCACTCTAATCCCTCGCCCAGTGTCTCACTCTAATCACGCAGTGCCTCACTCTAATCACGCAGTGCCTCACTCTAATCACGCAGTGCCTCACTCTAATCCCCCAGTGTCTCACTCTAATCACGCAGTGCCTCACTCCAATCCGCCAGTGTCTCACTCTAATCACCCAGTGACTCACACGACTCCCTCACCCAGTGTCTCACTCTACTCCCTCACCCAGTGTCTCACTCTAATCCCTGTGCCTCACACGAATCCCTCACCCAGTCACCCTAATCCCTCACCCAGTGTTTCACTCTAATCCCCGTGCCTCACTCTATAATCATTCAGTGTCTCACTTTAATCACTCAAGTGTCTCCCTCGAATCCCTGTGTCTCACTCTAATCCCCCGTGTCTCACTAATCCCTCGCCCAGTGTATCACTCTAATATCCCAGTCTCACTTTAATCCCTCTCCCAGTGTCTCACTCCAATCCCCCAGTGCATCACTTTGATCTCTCACCCAGTGTCTCACTCTAATCCCCCAGTGTCTCTCTAATCTATTGCCCAGTGTCTCACTCCAATATCCCAGTGTCTCACTCTAATATCCCAGTGTCTCACTCTAATATCCCAGTGTCTCACTCTAATCCCCCAGTGTCTCACTCTAATCCCCCAGTGTCTCACTCTAATCACGCAGTGCCTCACTCCAATCCCCCAGTGTCTCACTCTAATCCCCCAGTGCCTCACTTTGATCTCTGACCCAGTGTCTCTCTAATCCATTGCCCAGTGTCTCACTCTAATATCCCAGTGTCTCACTCTAATATCCCAGTGTCTCACTCTAATATCCCAGTGTCTCACTCTAATCCCCCAGTGTCTCACTCTAATCACCCAGTGACTCACTCGACTCCCTCACCCAGTGTCTCTCTACTCCCTCACCCAGTGTCTCACTCTAATCCCCCAGTGTCTCACTCAAATCCCTCACCCAGTGTCTCACTCTAATCCCTCACCGTATCTCACTCTAATCCCCCAGTGTCTCACTGAAATGCCTCACCCAGTCACCCTAAACCCTAACCCAGTGTCTCACTCTAATCCCCGTGCTTCACTCTATAATCATCCAGTGTCTCACTTTAATCACTCAAGTGTCTCCCTCGATCCCTGTGTCTCACTCTAATCCCCCGTGTCTCACTAATCCCTTGCCCAGTGTCTCACTCTAATATCCCAGTCTCACTTTAATCCCTCTCCCAGTGTCTCACTCCAATCCCCCAGTGCCTCACTTTGATCTCTCACCCACTGTCTCACTCTAATCCCCCAGTGTCTCTCTAATCTATTGCCCAGTGTCTCACTCTAATATCCCAGTGTCTCACTCTAATATCCCAGTGTCTCACTCTAATCCCCCAGTGTCTCACTCAAATGACTCACCCGGTCACTCAAATCCCTCACCCAGTGTCTCACTCCAATCCCTGTGCTTTCACTCTATAATCACCCAGTCTCTCAATTAATCACCAGTGACTCACTCTAATCCCCCAGTGTCTCACTCTAATCCCCCAGTGTCTCACTCTAATCCCTCACCCAGTCTCACTCTAATCCCCCAGTATCTCGTCTCACTCTTATCCCTCACGCAGTGTCTCACTCTAATACTCCAGTGCCTCACTCTAATCCCTCACCCAGTGTCTCACTTTAATCACCCAGTGTCTCACTCTAATACTCCAGTGCCTCACTCTAATCCCCCACTGTCTCACTTTAATCCCCCAGTGTCTCACTCTAATCCCTCACCGTGTCTCACTCTAATCACGCAGTGCCTCACTCTAATGCCCCAGTGTCACTCTAATCCCCCAGTGTCTCACTCTAATCCCTCAGTGTCTCACTCTAATCCCTCACCCAGTTACTCTAATCCCTCACCCAGTGTCTCACGCTAATCCCCGTGCCTCACTCTATAATCATCCAGTGTCTCACTTTAATCACTCAAGTGTCTCCCTCGAATCCGTGTCTCACTCTAATCCCCCAGTGTCTCACTAATCCCTCGCCCAGTGTCTCACTCTAATATCCCAGTGTCTCACTTTAATCCCTCTCCCAGTGTCACTCTAATCCCCCAGTGCCTCACTTTGATCTCTCACCCAGTGACTCTCTAAACCCCCAGTGTCTCTCTAATCCCTTGCCCAGTGTCTCACTCTAATATCCCAGTCTCACTCTAATCCCTCACCCAGTGACTCACTCTAATCCCCCAGTATCACTCTAATCAACCAGTGTCTCACTCTAATCCCTCACCCAGTGTCTCACTCTAATCCCCCAGTGCCTCACTTTGATCTCTCACCCAGTGTCTCACTCTAATCCCCCAGTATCTCACTCTAAACCCCCAGTGTCTCTCATCCCTTGCCCAGTGCCTCACTCTAATCCCCCACTGTCTCACTTTAATCCCCCAGTGTCTCACTCTAATCCCTCACCGTGTCTCTCTAATCACGCAGTGCCTCACTCTAATGCCCCAGTGTCACTCTAATCCCCCAGTGTCTCACTCTAATCCCCCAGTGTCTCACTAATCCCTCGCCCAGTGTCTCACTCTAATATCCCAGTGTCTCACTTTAATCCCTCTCCCAGTGTCACTCTAATCCCCCAGTGCCTCACTTTGATCTCTCACCCAGTGTCTCTCTAAACCCCCAGTGTCTCTCTAATCCCTTGCCCAGTGTCTCACTCTAATATCCCAGTCTCACTCTAATCCCTCACCCAGTGACTCACTCTAATCCCCCAGTATCACTCTAATCAACCAGTGTCTCACTCTAATCCCTCACCCAGTGTCTCACTCTAATCCCCCAGTGCCTCACTTTGATCTCTCACCCAGTGTCTCACTCTAATCCCCCAGTATCTCACTCTAAACCCCCAGTGTCTCTCATCCCTTGCCCAGTGCCTCACTCTAATCCCCCACTGTCTCACTTTAATCCCCCAGTGTCTCACTCTAATCCCTCACCGTGTCTCTCTAATCACGCAGTGCCTCACTCTAATGCCCCAGTGTCACTCTAATCCCCCAGTGTCTCACTCTAATCCCTCAGTGTCTCACTCTAATCCCTCAGTGTCTCACTCTAATCCCTCACCCAGTTACTCTAATCCCTCACCCAGTGTCTCACGCTAATCCCCGTGCCTCACTCTATAATCATCCAGTGTCTCACTTTAATCACTCAAGTGTCTCCCTCGAATCCGTGTCTCACTCTAATCCCCCAGTGTCTCACTAATCCCTCGCCCAGTGTCTCACTCTAATATCCCAGTGTCTCACTTTAATCCCTCTCCCAGTGTCACTCTAATCCCCCAGTGCCTCACTTTGATCTCTCACCCACTGTCTCACTCTAATCCCCCAGTGTCTCTCTAATCTATTGCCCAGTGTCTCACTCTAATATCCCAGTGTCTCACTCTAATATCCCAGTGTCTCACTCTAATCCCCCAGTGTCTCACTCAAATGACTCACCCGGTCACTCAAATCCCTCACCCAGTGTCTCACTCCAATCCCTGTGCTTTCACTCTATAATCACCCAGTCTCTCAATTAATCACCAGTGACTCACTCTAATCCCCCAGTGTCTCACTCTAATCCCCCAGTGTCTCACTCTAATCCCTCACCCAGTCTCACTCTAATCCCCCAGTGTCTCGTCTCACTCTAATCCCTCACGCAGTGTCTCACTCTAATACTCCAGTGCCTCACTCTAATCCCTCACCCAGTGTCTCACTTTAATCACCCAGTGTCTCACTCTAATACTCCAGTGCCTCACTCTAATCCCCCACTGTCTCACTTTAATCCCCCAGTGTCTCACTCTACTCCCTCACCGTGTCTCACTCTAATCCCTCACCGTGTCTCACTCTAATCACGCAGTGCCTCACTCTAATGCCCCAGTGTCACTCTAATGCCCCAGTGTCACTCTAATCCCCCAGTGTCTCACTCTAATCCCTCAGTGTCTCACTCTAATCCCTCACCCAGTGTCTCACGCTAATCCCCGTGCCTCACTCTATAATCATCCAGTGTCTCACTTTAATCACTCAAGTGTCTCCCTCGAATCCGTGTCTCACTCTAATCCCCCAGTGTCTCACTAATCCCTCGCCCAGTGTCTCACTCGAATATCCCAGTGTCTCACTTTGATCTCTCACCCAGTGTCTCTCTAAACCCCCAGTGTCTCTCTAATCCCTTGCCCAGTGTCTCACTCTAATATCCCAGTGTCTCACTCTAATATCCCAGTCTCACTCTAATCCCTCACCCAGTGACTCACTCTAATCCCCCAGTATCAGTCTAATCAACCAGTGTCTCACTCTAATCCCTCACCCAGTGTCTCACTCTAATCCCCCAGTGCCTCACTCTAATCCCCCAGTGCCTCACTTTGATCTCTCACCCAGTGTCTCACTCTAATCCCCCAGTATCTCACTCTAAACCCCCAGTGTCTCTCATCCCTTGCCCAGTGCCTCACTCTAATCCCCCACTGTCTCACTTTAATCCCCCAGTGTCTCACTCTAATCCCTCACCGTGTCTCACTCTAATCACGCAGTGCCTCACTCTAATGCCCCAGTGTCACTCTAATCCCCCAGTGTCTCACTCTAATCCCTCAGTGTCTCACTCTAATCCCTCAGTGTCTCACTCTAATCCCTCACCCAGTTACTCTAATCCCTCACCCAGTGTCTCACGCTAATCCCAGTGCCTCACTCTATAATCATCCAGTGTCTCACTTTAATCACTCAAGTGTCTCCCTCGAATCCGTGTCTCACTCTAATCCCCCAGTGTCTCACTAATCCCTCGCCCAGTGTCTCACTCTAATATCCCAGTGTCTCACTTTAATCCCTCTCCCAGTGTCACTCTAATCCCCCAGTGTCTCTCTAATCCCTTGCCCAGTGTCTCACTCTAATATCCCAGTGTCTCACTCTAATATCCCTCACCCAGTATCTCACTCTAAACCCCCAGTGTCTCTCATCCCTTGCCAAGTGTCTCACTCTAATATCCCAGTGTCTCACTCTAATCCCTCACCCAGTGACTCACTCGAATCCCCCAATGTCACTCTAATCACCCAGTGGCTCACTCAAATCCCTCACCCAGTGTCTCACTCTAATCCCTGTGCTTTCACTCTATAATCACCCAGTGTCTCACATTAATTACCAGTGACTCACCCTAATCCCCCAGTGTCCCTCTCTAACCCCTCACCCAGTGTCTCACTCTAATCCCCATGTCTCACTCTAATCCCCGTGTCTCACTCTAATCACCCAGGGGCTCACTCAAATGACTCACACAGTCAATCAAATCCCTCACCCAGTGTATCACTCTAATCCCTGTGCCTCACTCTATAATCACCCAGTGTCTCACATTAATCACCAGTGTCTCTCTAATCCCCCAGTGTCTCACTCTAATCACTCACCCAGTCTCTCTCTAATCCCCCAGTGTCTCGTCTCTCTCTAATCCCTCACGCAGTGTCTCACTCTAATACTCCACTGCCTCACTCTAATCCCTGTGTCTCACTCTAATCCCCCAGTGTCTCACTCTAATCCCTCACCCAATATTTTACTCTAATCCCCCAGTGACTCACTCTAATCCCTCACCCAGTGTCTCACTTTAATCACCCAGTGTCTCACTCTAATACTCCAGTGCCTCACTCTAATCCCCCAGTGTCTCACTTTAATCCCCCAGTGTCTCACTCTGATACCCCAGTGCCTCACCCAGTGTCTCACTCTAATCCCTGTGCCTCACTCTAATCCCTCACTCAGTTTCTTACTCTAATCCCCAGTGTCTCACTCTAATCCCTCACCGAGTCTCACTCTAATCACGCAATGCCTCACTCTAATCCCCCAGTGTCTCACTCTAATCCCTCACCATGTCACTCAAATCCCTCACCCAGTGTCTCACTCTAATCCCCCACTGTGTCTCACTCTAATCCCCCAGTGTCTCACTGAAATGCCTCACCCAGTCACTCTAATCCCTCACCGTGTCTCACTCTAATCCCCCAGTGTCTCACTGAAATCCCTCACCCAGTCACTCTAATCCCTCACCCAGTGTCTCACTCTAATCCCCGTGCCTCACTCTAATCCCCCAGTGTCTCACTCTAATCCCTCACCCAATATCTTACTCTAATCCCCCAGTGACTCACTCTAATCCCTAACCCAGTGTCTCACTTTAATCACCCAGTGTCTCACTCTAATACTCCAGTGCCTCACTCTAATCCCCCAGTGTCTCACTTTAATCCCCCAGTGTCTCACTCTAATACCCCAGTGCCTCACCCAGTGTCTCACTCAAATCCCTGTGCCTCACTCTAATCCCTCACTCAGTTTCTTACTCTAATCCCCCAGTGTCGCACTCTAATCCCTCACCGTGTCTCACTCTAATCACGCAGTGCCTCACTCTAATCCCCCAGTGTCTCACTCTAATCCCTCACCATGTCACTCAAATCCCTCACCCAGTGTCTCACTCTAATCCCTCACCGTGTCTCACTCTAATCCCCCAGTGTCTCACTGAAATGCCTCACCCAGTCACTCTAATCCCTCACCCAGTGTCTCACTCTAATCCCCGTGCCTCACTCTATAATCATCCAGTGTCTCACTTTAATCACTCAGGTGTCTCACTCTAATCCCCGTGTCTCACTCTAATCCCCCAGTGTCTCACTAATCCCTCGCCCAGTGTCTCACTCTAATATCCCAGTGTTTCACTTTAATCCCTCTCCCAATGTCTCACTCTAATCCATCAGTGCCTCACTTTGATGTCTCACAGTGTCTCACTCTAATATCCCAGTGTCTCACTCTAATATCCCAGTGTCTCACTTTAATCCCTCTCCCAGTGTCTCACCCTAATCCCCAGTGCCTCACTTTAATCTCTCACCCAGTGTCTCACTCTAAACCCCCAGAGTCTCACTTTAATCACCCAGTGTCTCACTCTAATAATACAGTATCTCACTCTAATACCCCAGTGCCTCACTCTAATCCCTCACCGTCTCACTCTAATCCCCGTGTCACACTCTAATCCCTCGCCCAGTGTCTCACTCTAATCACGCAGTGCCTCACTCTAATCACGCAGTGCCTCACTCTAATCACGCAGTGCCTCACTCTAATCCCCCAGTGTCTCACTCTAATCACGCAGTGCCTCACTCCAATCCGCCAGTGTCTCACTCTAATCACCCAGTGACTCACAAGACTCCCTCACCCAGTGTCTCACTCTATTCCCTCACCCAGTGTCTCACTCTAATCCCTGTGCCTCACACGAATCCCTCACCCAGTCACCCTAATCCCTCACCCAGTGTTTCACTCTAATCCCCGTGCCTCACTCTATAATCATTCAGTGTCTCACTTTAATCACTCAAGTGTCTCCCTCGAATCCCTGTGTCTCACTCTAATCCCCCGTGTCTCACTAATCCCTCGCCCAGTGTATCACTCTAATATCCCAGTCTCACTTTAATCCCTCTCCCAGTGTCTCACTCCAATCCCCCAGTGCATCACTTTGATCTCTCACCCAGTGTCTCACTCTAATCCCCCAGTGTCTCTCTAATCTATTGCCCAGTGTCTCACTCCAATATCCCAGTGTCTCACTCTAATATCCCAGTGTCTCACTCTAATATCCCAGTGTCTCACTCTAATCCCCCAGTGTCTCACTCTAATCCCCCAGTGTCTCACTCTAATCACGCAGTGCCTCACTCCAATCCCCCAGTGTCTCACTCTAATCCCCCAGTGCCTCACTTTGATCTCTGACCCAGTGTCTCTCTAATCCATTGCCCAGTGTCTCACTCTAATATCCCAGTGTCTCACTCTAATATCCCAGTGTCTCACTCTAATCCCCCAGTGTCTCACTCTAATCACCCAGTGACTCAGTCGACTCCCTCACCCAGTGTCTCTCTACTCCCTCACCCAGTGTCTCACTCTAATCCCCCAGTGTCTCACTCAAATCCCTCACCCAGTGTCTCACTCTAATCCCTCACCGTATCTCACTCTAATCCCCCAGTGTCTCACTGAAATGCCTCACCCAGTCACCCTAAACCCTAACCCAGTGTCTCACTCTAATCCCCGTGCTTCACTCTATAATCATCCAGTGTCTCACTTTAATCACTCAAGTGTCTCCCTCGATCCCTGTGTCTCACTCTAATCCCCCGTGTCTCACTAATCCCTTCCCCAGTGTCTCACTCTAATATCCCAGTCTCACTTTAATCCCTCTCCCAGTGTCTCACTCCAATCCCCCAGTGCCTCACTTTGATCTCTCACCCACTGTCTCACTCTAATCCCCCAGTGTCTCTCTAATCTATTGCCCAGTGTCTCACTCTAATATCCCAGTGTCTCACTCTAATATCCCAGTGTCTCACTCTAATCCCCCAGTGTCTCACTCAAATGACTCACCCGGTCACTCAAATCCCTCACCCAGTGTCTCACTCTAATCCCTGTGCTTTCACTCTATAATCACCCAGTCTCTCAATTAATCACCAGTGACTCACTCTAATCCCCCAGTGTCTCACTCTAATCCCCCAGTGTCTCACTCTAATCCCTCACCCAGTCTCACTCTAATCCCCCAGTATCTCGTCTCACTCTAATCCCTCACAGTGTCTCACTCTAATACTCCAGTGCCTCACTCTAATCCCCCACTGTCTCACTTTAATCCCCCAGTGTCTCACTCTAATCCCTCACCGTGTCTCACTCTAATCACGCAGTGCCTCACTCTAATGCCCCAGTGTCACTCTAATCCCCCAGTGTCTCACTCTAATCCCTCAGTGTCTCACTCTAATCCCTCACCCAGTTACTCTAATCCCTCACCCAGTGTCTCACGCTAATCCCCGTGCCTCACTCTATAATCATCCAGTGTCTCACTTTAATCACTCAAGTGTCTCCCTCGAATCCGTGTCTCACTCTAATCCCCCAGTGTCTCACTAATCCCTCGCCCAGTGTCTCACTCTAATATCCCAGTGTCTCACTTTAATCCCCTCCCAGTGTCACTCTAATCCCCCAGTGCCTCACTTTGATCTCTCACCCAGTGTCTCTCTAAACCCCCAGTGTCTCTCTAATCCCTTGCCCAGTGTCTCACTCTAATATCCCAGTGTCTCACTCTAATATCCCAGTCTCACTCTAATCCCTCACCCAGTGACTCACTCTAATCCCCCAGTATCACTCTAATCAACCAGTGTCTCACTCTAATCCCCCAGTGCCTCACTCTAATCCCCCAGTGTCTCACTGAAATGCCTCACCCAGTCACTCTAATCCCTCACCCAGTGTCTCACTCTAATCCCCGTGCCTCACTCTATAATCATCCAGTGTCTCACTTTAATCACTCAGGTGTCTCACTCTAATCCCCGTGTCTCACTCTAATCCCCCAGTGTCTCACTAATCCCTCGCCCAGTGTCTCACTCTAATATCCCAGTGTTTCACTTTAATCCCTCTCCCAATGTCTCACTCTAATCCATCAGTGCCTCACTTTGATGTCTCACAGTGTCTCACTCTAATATCCCAGTGTCTCACTCTAATATCCCAGTGTCTCACTTTAATCCCTCTCCCAGTGTCTCACCCTAATCCCCAGTGCCTCACTTTAATCTCTCACCCAGTGTCTCACTCTAAACCCCCAGTGTCTCACTTTAATCACCCAGTGTCTCACTCTAATAATACAGTATCTCACTCTAATACCCCAGTGCCTCACTCTAATCCCTCACCGTCTCACTCTAATCCCCGTGTCACACTCTAATCCCTCGCCCAGTGTCTCACTCTAATCACGCAGTGCCTCACTCTAATCACGCAGTGCCTCACTCTAATCACGCAGTGCCTCACTCTAATCCCCCAGTGTCTCACTCTAATCACGCAGTGCCTCACTCCAATCCGCCAGTGTCTCACTCTAATCACCCAGTGACTCACAAGACTCCCTCACCCAGTGTCTCACTCTATTCCCTCACCCAGTGTCTCACTCTAATCCCTGTGCCTCACACGAATCCCTCACCCAGTCACCCTAATCCCTCACCCAGTGTTTCACTCTAATCCCCGTGCCTCACTCTATAATCATTCAGTGTCTCACTTTAATCACTCAAGTGTCTCCCTCGAATCCCTGTGTCTCACTCTAATCCCCCGTGTCTCACTAATCCCTCGCCCAGTGTATCACTCTAATATCCCAGTCTCACTTTAATCCCTCTCCCAGTGTCTCACTCCAATCCCCCAGTGCATCACTTTGATCTCTCACCCAGTGTCTCACTCTAATCCCCCAGTGTCTCTCTAATCTATTGCCCAGTGTCTCACTCCAATATCCCAGTGTCTCACTCTAATATCCCAGTGTCTCACTCTAATATCCCAGTGTCTCACTCTAATCCCCCAGTGTCTCACTCTAATCCCCCAGTGTCTCACTCTAATCACGCAGTGCCTCACTCCAATCCCCCAGTGTCTCACTCTAATCCCCCAGTGCCTCACTTTGATCTCTGACCCAGTGTCTCTCTAATCCATTGCCCAGTGTCTCACTCTAATATCCCAGTGTCTCACTCTAATATCCCAGTGTCTCACTCTAATCCCCCAGTGTCTCACTCTAATCACCCAGTGACTCAGTCGACTCCCTCACCCAGTGTCTCTCTACTCCCTCACCCAGTGTCTCACTCTAATCCCCCAGTGTCTCACTCAAATCCCTCACCCAGTGTCTCACTCTAATCCCTCACCGTATCTCACTCTAATCCCCCAGTGTCTCACTGAAATGCCTCACCCAGTCACCCTAAACCCTAACCCAGTGTCTCACTCTAATCCCCGTGCTTCACTCTATAATCATCCAGTGTCTCACTTTAATCACTCAAGTGTCTCCCTCGATCCCTGTGTCTCACTCTAATCCCCCGTGTCTCACTAATCCCTTCCCCAGTGTCTCACTCTAATATCCCAGTCTCACTTTAATCCCTCTCCCAGTGTCTCACTCCAATCCCCCAGTGCCTCACTTTGATCTCTCACCCACTGTCTCACTCTAATCCCCCAGTGTCTCTCTAATCTATTGCCCAGTGTCTCACTCTAATATCCCAGTGTCTCACTCTAATATCCCAGTGTCTCACTCTAATCCCCCAGTGTCTCACTCAAATGACTCACCCGGTCACTCAAATCCCTCACCCAGTGTCTCACTCTAATCCCTGTGCTTTCACTCTATAATCACCCAGTCTCTCAATTAATCACCAGTGACTCACTCTAATCCCCCAGTGTCTCACTCTAATCCCCCAGTGTCTCACTCTAATCCCTCACCCAGTCTCACTCTAATCCCCCAGTATCTCGTCTCACTCTAATCCCTCACAGTGTCTCACTCTAATACTCCAGTGCCTCACTCTAATCCCCCACTGTCTCACTTTAATCCCCCAGTGTCTCACTCTAATCCCTCACCGTGTCTCACTCTAATCACGCAGTGCCTCACTCTAATGCCCCAGTGTCACTCTAATCCCCCAGTGTCTCACTCTAATCCCTCAGTGTCTCACTCTAATCCCTCACCCAGTTACTCTAATCCCTCACCCAGTGTCTCACGCTAATCCCCGTGCCTCACTCTATAATCATCCAGTGTCTCACTTTAATCACTCAAGTGTCTCCCTCGAATCCGTGTCTCACTCTAATCCCCCAGTGTCTCACTAATCCCTCGCCCAGTGTCTCACTCTAATATCCCAGTGTCTCACTTTAATCCCCTCCCAGTGTCACTCTAATCCCCCAGTGCCTCACTTTGATCTCTCACCCAGTGTCTCTCTAAACCCCCAGTGTCTCTCTAATCCCTTGCCCAGTGTCTCACTCTAATATCCCAGTGTCTCACTCTAATATCCCAGTCTCACTCTAATCCCTCACCCAGTGACTCACTCTAATCCCCCAGTATCACTCTAATCAACCAGTGTCTCACTCTAATCCCCCAGTGCCTCACTCTAATCCCCCAGTGCCTCACTTTGATCTCTCACCCAGTGTCTCACTCTAATCCCCCAGTATCTCACTCTAAACCCCCAGTGTCTCTCATCCCTTGCCCAGTGCCTCACTCTAATCCCCCACTGTCTCACTTTAATCCCCCAGTGTCTCACTCTAATCCCTCACCGTGTCTCACTCTAATCACGCAGTGCCTCACTCTAATGCCCCAGTGTCACTCTAATCCCCCAGTGTCTCACTCTAATCCCTCAGTGTCTCACTCTAATCCCTCACCCAGTTACTCTAATCCCTCACCCAGTGTCTCACGCTAATCCCCGTGCCTCACTCTATAATCATCCAGTGTCTCACTTTAATCACTCAAGTGTCTCCCTCGAATCCGTGTCTCACTGTAATCCCCCAGTGTCTCACTAATCCCTCGCCCAGTGTCTCACTCTAATATCCCAGTGTCTCACTTTAATCCCCTCCCAGTGTCACTCTAATCCCCCAGTGCCTCACTTTGATCTCTCACCCAGTGTCTCTCTAAACCCCCAGTGTCTCTCTAATCCCTTGCCCAGTGTCTCACTCTAATATCCCAGTGTCTCACTCTAATATCCCAGTCTCACTCTAATCCCTCACCCAGTGACTCACTCTAATCCCCCAGTATCACTCTAATCAACCAGTGTTTCACTCTAATCCCCCAGTGCCTCACTCTAATCCCCCAGTGCCTCACTTTGATCTCTCACCCAGTGTCTCACTCTAATCCCCCAGTATCTCACTCTAAACCCCCAGTGTCTCTCATCCCTTGCCCAGTGCCTCACTCTAATCCCCCACTGTCTCACTTTAATCCCCCAGTGTCTCACTCTAATCCCTCACCGTGTCTCACTCTAATCACGCAGTGCCTCACTCTAATGCCCCAGTGTCACTCTAATCCCCCAGTGTCTCACTCTAATCCCTCACCCAGTTACTCTAATCCCTCACCCAGTGTCTCACGCTAATCCCCGTGCCTCACTCTATAATCATCCAGTGTCTCACTTTAATCACTCAAGTGTCTCCCTCGAATCCGTGTCTCACTCTAATCCCCCAGTGTCTCACTAATCCCTCGCCCAGTGTCTCACTCTAATATCCCAGTGTCTCACTTTAATCCCTCTCCCAGTGTCACTCTAATCCCCCAGTGCCTCACTTTGATCTCTCACCCAGTGTCTCTCTAAACCCCCAGTGTCTCTCTAATCCCTTGCCCAGTGTCTCACTCTAATATCACAGTGTCTCACTCTAATATCCCAGTGTCTCACTCTAATATCCCAGTCTCACTCTAATCCCTCACCCAGTGACTCACTCTAATCCCCCAGTATCACTCTAATCAACCAGTGTCTCACTCTAATCCCTCACCCAGTGTCTCACTCTAATCCCCCAGTGCCTCACTCTAATCCCCCAGTGCCTCACTTTGATCTCTCACCCAGTGTCTCACTCTAATCCCCCAGTATCTCACTCTAAACCCCCAGTGTCTCTCATCCCTTGCCCAGTGTCTCACTCTAATATCCCAGTGTCTCACTCTAATCCCTCACCCAGTGACTCACTCGAATCCCCCAGTGTCACTCTAATCACCCAGTGGCTCACTCAAATCCCTCACCCAGTGTCTCACTCTAATCCCTGTGCTTTCACTCTATAATCACCCAGTGTCTCACATTAATTACCAGTGACTCACCCTAATCCCCCAGTGTCTCACTCTAACCCCTCACTCAGTGTCTCACTCTAATCCCCATGTCTCACTCTAATCCCCGTGTCTCACTCTAATCACCCAGGGGCTCACTCAAATGACTCACACAGTCAATCAAATCCCTCACCCAGTGTATCACTCTAATCCCTGTGCCTCACTCTATAATCACCCAGTGTCTCACATTAATCACCAGTGTCTCTCTAATCCCCCAGTGTCTCACTCTAATCCCAAACCCAGTCTCTCTCTAATCCCCCAGTGTCTCGTCTCACTCTAATCCCTCACGCAGTGTCTCACTCTAATACTCCAGTGCCTCACTCTAATCCCTGTGTCTCACTCTAATCCCCCAGTGTCTCACTCTAATCCCTCGCACAATATTTTACTCTAATCCCCCAGTGACTCACTCTAATCCCTCACCCAGTGTCTCACTTTAATCACCCAGTGTCTCACTCTAAAACTCCAGTGCCTCACTCTAATCCCCCAGTGTCTCACTTTAATCCCCCAGTGTCTCACTCTGATACCCCAGTGCCTCACCCAGTGTCTCACTCTAATCCCTGTGCCTCACTCTAATCCCTCACTCAGTTTCTTACTCTAATCCCCAGTGTATCACTCTAATCCCTCACCGTGTCTCACTCTAATCACGCAGTGCCTCACTCTAATCCCCCAGTGTCTCACTCTAATCCCCCAGTGTCTCACTGAAATGCCTCACCCAGTCACTCTAATCCCTCACCGTGTCTCACTCTAATCCCCCAGTGTCTCACTGAAATCCCTCACCCAGTCACTCTAATCCCTCACCCAGTGTCTCACTCTAATCCCCGTGCCTCACTCTATAATCATCCAGTGTCTTACTTTAATCGCTCAAGTGTCTCACTCTAATCCCCCAGTGTCTCACTAATCCCTCGCCGTGTCTCACTCTAATATCCCAGTATCTCACTTTAATCCCTCTCCCAATGTCTCACTCTAATCCCTCAGTGCCTCACTTTGATGTCTCACAGTGTCTCACTCTAATATCCCAGTGTCTCACTCTAATATCCCAGTGTCTCACTTTAATCCCTCTCCCAGTGTCTCACTCTAATATCCCAGTGTCTCACTTTAATCCCTCTCCCAATGTCTCACTCTAATAACCCAGTGTCTCACTCTAATATCCCAGTGTCTCACTTTAATCCCTCTCCCAGTGTCTCACTCTAATATCCCAGTGTCTCACTCTAATATCCCAGTGTCTCACTTTAATCCCTCGCCCAGTGTCTCACTCTAATATCCCAGTGTCTCACTTTAATCCCTCGCCCAGTGTCTCACTCTAATATCCCAGTGTCTCACTTTAATCCCTCTCCCAGTGTCTCACTCTAATCCCCCAGTGCCTCACTTTAATCTCTCACCCAGTGTCTCACTCTAATCCCCCAGTGCCTCACTCTAATCCCTCACCCAGTATCTCACTCTAATACCCCAGTGTCTCACTCTAATCCCTCACCGTCTCACTCTAATCCCCGTGTCTAACTCTAATCCCTCGCCCAGTGTCTCACTCTAATCACGCAGTGCCTCACTCTAATCACGCAGTGCCTCACTCTAATCACGCAGTGCCTCACTCTAATCACGCAGTGCCTCACTCTAATCCCCCAGTGTCTCACTCTAATCACGCAGTGCCTCACTCCAATCCCCCAGTGTCTCACTCTAATCACCCAGTGACTCACTCGACTCCCTCACCCAGTGTCTCACATCTACTCCCTCACCCAGTGTCTCACTCTAATCACCCAGTGACTCACTCGACTCCCTCACCCAGTGTCTCACATCTACTCCCTCACCCAGTGTCTCACTCTAATCCCTGTGCCTCACTCGAATCCCTTACCCAGTGACTCACTCAAATCCCTCACCCAGTGCCTCACTCTAATCCCTCACCGTGTCTCACTCTAATCCCCCAGTGTCTCACTGAAATGCCTCACCCAGTCAACCTAATCCCTCACCCAGTGTTTCACTCGAATCCCCGTGCCTCACTCTATAATCATTCAGGGTCTCACTTTAATCACTCAAGTGTCTCCCTCGAATCCCTGTGTCTCACTCTAATCCCCCAGTGTCTCACTAATCCCTCGCCCAGTGTCTCACTCTAATTCCCCAGTGCCTCACTCTATAATCATCCAGTGTCTCACTATAATCACTCAAGTGTCTCCCTCGAATCCCTGTGTCTCACTCTAATCCCCCGTGTCTCACTAATCCCTCGCCCAGTGTCTCACTCTAATATCCCAGTGTCTCACTCCAATCCCCCAGTGCCTCACTTTAATCTCTCACCCAGTGTCTCACTCTAATCCCCCAGTGTCTCACTCTAATACCCCAGTGCCTCACTCTACTCCCTCACCCAGTTTCTCACTCTAATCCCCCAGTGTCTCACTCTAATCCCTCACCGTCTCACTCTAATCCCCGTGTCTAACTCTAATCCCTCGCCCAGTGTCTCACTCTAATCACGCAGTGCGTCACTCTAATCACGCAGTGCCTCACTCTAATCACGCAGTGCCTCACTCTAATCCCCCAGTGTCTCACTCTAATCACGCAGTGCCTCACTCCAATCCCCCAGTGTCTCACTCTAATCACCCAGTGACTCACTCGACTCCCTCACCCAGTGTCTCACATCTACTCCCTCACCCAGTGTCTCACTCTAATCCCTGTGCCTCACTCGAATCCCTCACCCAGTGTCTCACTCTAATCCCTCACTGTGTCTCACTCTAATCCCCCAGTGACTCACTGAAATGCCTCACCCAGTCACCCTAATCCCTCACCCAGTGTTTCACTCTAATCCCCGTGCCTCACTCTATAATCATCCAGTGTCTCAATTTAATCACTCAAGTGTCTCCCTCGAATCCCTGTGTCTCACTCTAATCCCCCAGTGTCTCACTAATCCCTCGCCCAGTGTCTCACTCTAATTCCCCAGTGCCTCACTCTAAACCCTCACCCAGGGTCTCACTCTAATCCCCCAGTGTCTCTCTAATCCCTTGCCTAGTGTCTCACTCTAATATCCCAGTGTCTCACTCTAATCCCTCACCCAGTGTCTCACTCTAATCCCCCCAGTGCCTCACTTTAATCTCTCACCCAGTGTCTCATTCTAATTCCCCAGTGCCTCACTCTAATCCCTGACCCAGTGTCTCACTCTAATCCCCGTGTCTCTCTAATCCCTTGCCCAGTGTCTCACTCTAATATCCCAGTGTCTCACTCTAATCCCTCACCCAGTGACTCACTCTAATCCTCCAGTGCCTCACTTTAATCTCTCACCCAGTGTCTCACTCTAATTCCCCAGTGCCTCACTCTAATCCCTCACCCAGTGTCTCACTCTACTCCCCCAGTGTCTCTCTAATTCCTCTCCCAGTGTCTCACTCTAATCCCCCAGTGCCTCACTTTGATCTCTCACCCAGTGTCTCTCTAATCCATTGCCCAGTGTCTCACTCTAATATCCCAGTGTCTCACTCTAATATCCCAGTGTCTCACTCTAATCCCCCAGTGTCTCACTCTAATCACGCAGTGCCTCACTCCAATCCCCCAGTGTCTCACTCTAATCACCCAGTGACTCACTCGACTCCCTCACCCAGTGTCTCACTCTAATCCCTCACCGTGTCTCACTCTAATCCCCCAGTGTCTCACTGAAATGCCTCACCCAGTCACCCTAATCCCTCACCCAGTGTTTCACTCTAATCCCCGTGCCTCACTCTATAATCATCCAGTGTCTCACTATAATCACTCAAGTGTCTCCCTCGAATCCCTGTGTCTCACTCTAATCCCCCGTGTCTCACTAATCCCTCGCCCAGTGTCTCACTCTAATATCCCAGTGTCTCACTCCAATCCCCCAGTGCCTCACTTTAATCTCTCACCCAGTGTCTCACTCTAATCCCCCAGTGTCTCACTCGAATACCCCAGTGCCTCACTCTACTCCCTCACCCAGTTTCTCACTCTAATCCCCCAGTGTCTCACTCTAATCCCTCACCGTCTCACTCCAATCCCCGTGTCTAACTCTAATCCCTCGCCCAGTGTCTCACTCTAATCACGCAGTGCGTCACTCTAATCACGCAGTGCCTCACTCTAATCACGCAGTGCCTCACTCTAATCCCCCAGTGTCTCACTCTAATCACGCAGTGCCTCACTCCAATCCCCCAGTGTCTCACTCTAATCACCCAGTGACTCACTCGACTCCCTCACCCAGTGTCTCACATCTACTCCCTCACCCAGTGTCTCACTCTAATCCCTGTGCCTCACTCGAATCCCTCACTGTGTCTCACTCTAATCCCCCAGTGTCTCACTGAAATGCCTCACCCAGTCACCCTAATCCCTCACCCAGTGTTTCACTCTAATCCCCGTGCCTCACTCTATAATCATTCAGGGTCTCAATTTAATCACTCAAGTGTCTCCCTCGAATCCCTGTGTCTCACTCTAATCACCCAGTGACTCACTCGACTCCCTCACCCAGTGTCTCACTCTAATCCCTCACCGTGTCTCACTCTAATCCCCCAGTGTCTCACTGAAATGCCTCACCCAGTCACCCTAATCCCTCACCCAGTGTTTCACTCTAATCCCCGTGCCTCACTCTATAATCATCCAGTGTCTCACTATAATCACTCAAGTGTCTCCCTCGAATCCCTGTGTCTCACTCTAATCCCCCGTGTCTCACTAATCCCTCGCCCAGTGTCTCACTCTAATATCCCAGTGTCTCACTCCAATCCCCCAGTGCCTCACTTTAATCTCTCACCCAGTGTCTCACTCTAATCCCCCAGTGTCTCACTCTAATACCCCAGTGCCTCACTCTACTCCCTCACCCAGTTTCTCACTCTAATCCCCCAGTGTCTCACTCTAATCCCTCACCGTCTCACTCTAATCCCCGTGTCTAACTCTAATCCCTCGCCCAGTGTCTCACTCTAATCACGCAGTGCGTCACTCTAATCACGCAGTGCCTCACTCTAATCACGCAGTGCCTCACTCTAATCCCCCAGTGTCTCACTCTAATCACGCAGTGCCTCACTCCAATCCCCCAGTGTCTCACTCTAATCACCCAGTGACTCACTCGACTCCCTCACCCAGTGTCTCACATCTACTCCCTCACCCAGTGTCTCACTCTAATCCCTGTGCCTCACTCGAATCCCTCACCCAGTGTCTCACTCTAATCCCTCACTGTGTCTCACTCTAATCCCCCAGTGTCTCACTGAAATGCCTCACCCAGTCACCCTAATCCCTCACCCAGTGTTTCACTCTTATCCCCGTGCCTCACTCTATAATCATTCAGGGTCTCAATTTAATCACTCAAGTGTCTCCCTCGAATCCCTGTGTCTCACTCTAATCCCCCAGTGTCTCACTAATCCCTCGCCCAGTGTCTCACTCTAATTCCCCAGTGCCTCACTCTAAACCCTCACCCAGTGTCTCACTCTAATCCCCGTGTCTCTCTAATCCCTTGCCCAGTGTCTCACTCTAATATCCCAGTGTCTCACTCTAATCCCTCACCCAGTGTCTCACTCTAATCCCCCAGTGCCTCACTTTAATCTCTCACCCAGTGTCTCACTCTAATTCCCCAGTGCCTCACTCTAATCCCTGACCCAGTGTCTCACTCTAATCCCCGTGTCTCTCTAATCGCTTGCCCAGTGTCTCACTCTAATATCCCAGTGTCTCACTCTAATCCCTCACCCAGTGACTCACTCTAATCCCCCAGTGCCTCACTTTAATCTCTCACCCAGTGTCTCACTCTAATTCCCCAGTGCCTCACTCTAATCCCTCACCCAGTGTCTCACTCTACTCCCCCAGTGTCTCTCTAATTCCTCTCCCAGTGTCTCACTCTAATCCCCCAGTGCCTCACTTTGATCTCTCACCCAGTGTCTCTCTAATCCATTGCCAGGTGTCTCACTCTAATATCCCAGTGTCTCACTCTAATCCCCCAGTGTCTCACTCTAATCACGCAGTGCCTCACTCCAATCCCCCAGTGTCTCACTCTAATCACCCAGTGACTCACTCGACTCCCTCACCCAGTGTCTCACTCTAATCCCTCACCGTGTCTCACTCTAATCCCCCAGTGTCTCACTGAAATGCCTCACCCAGTCACCCTAATCCCTCACCCAGTGTTTCACTCTAATCCCCGTGCCTCACTCTATAATCATCCAGTGTCTCACTTTAATCACTCAAGTGTCTCCCTCGAATCCCTGTGTCTCACTCTAATCCCCCGTGTCTCACTAATCCCTCGCCCAGTGTCTCACTCTAATATCCCAGTCTCACTTTAATCCCTCTCCCAGTGTCTCACTCCAATCCCCCAGTGCCTCACTTTGATCTCTCACCCAGTGTCTCACTCTAATTACCCAGTGTCTCACTCCAATCCCCCAGTGCCTCACTTTGATCTCTCACCCTGTGTCTCACTCTAATCCCCCAGTGTCTCTCTAATCCATTGCCCAGTGTCTCACTCTAATATCCCAGTGACTCACTCGACTCCCTCACCCAGTGTCTCACACTAATCCCTCACCGTGTCTCACTCTAATCCCCCAGTGTCTCACTGAAATGCATCACCCAGTCACTCTAATCCCTCACCCAGTGTCTCACTCTAATCCCCGTGCCTCACTCTATAATCATCCAGTGTCTCACTTTAATCACTCAAGTGTCTCAATCTAATCCCCCAGTGTCTCACTAATCACTCGCCGTGTGTCTCACTCTAATAGCCCAGTGTCTCACTTTAATCCCTCTCCCAATGTCTCACTCTAATTCCTCAGTGCCTCACTTTGATGTCTCACCCAGTGTCTCACTCTAATATCAGTGTCTCACTTTAATCCCTCTCCCAGTGTCTCACTCTAATCCCCCAGTGCCTCACTTTGATCTCTCACCCAGTGTCTCACTCTAATATCCCAGTGTCTCACTCAAATCCCCCAGTGTCTCACTCTAATCCCCCAGTGTCTCACTCAAATGACTCACCTGGTCACTCAAATCCCTCACCCAGTGTCTCACTCTAATCCCTGTGCTTTCACTCTATAATCACCCAGTGTCTCACATTAATCACGAGTGACTCACTCTAATCCCCCAGTGTCTCACTCTAATCCCCCAGTGTCTCACTCTAATCCCTCACCCAGTCTCACTCTAATCCCCCAGTGTCTCTTCTCACTCTAATCCCGCACGCAGTGTCTCACTCTAATACTCCAGTGCCTCACTCTAATCCCTCACCCAGTGTCTCACTTTAATCACCCAGTGTCTCACTCTAATACTCCAGTGCCTCGCTCTAATCCCCCACTGTCTCACTCTAATCCCCCAGTGTCTCACTCTAATCCCTCACCCAGTCTCACTCTAATCCCCCAGTGTCTCTTCTCACTCTAATCCCGCACGCAGTGTCTCACTCTAATACTCCAGTGCCTCACTCTAATCCCTCACCCAGTGTCTCACTTTAATCACCGTGTCTCACTCTAATACTCCAGTGCCTCACTCTAATCCCCCACTGTCTCACTTTAATCCCCCAGTGTCTCACTCTAATACCCCAGTGCCTCACTCTAATCCCTGTGCCTCACTCTAATCCCCCAGTGTCTCACTCAAATGACTCACCCAGTCACTCAAATCCCTCACCCAGTGTCTCACTCTAATCCCTGTGCTTTCACTCTATAATCACCCAGTGACTCACATTAATCACCAGTGACACACTCTAATCCCCCAGTGTCTCACTCTAATCCCCCAGTGTCTCACTCTAATCCCCCAGTGGCTCACTCTAAACTCTCACCCAGTCTCACTCTAATCCCCCAGTGTCTCGTCTCACTCTAATCCCGCACGCAGTGTCTCACTTTAATCACCCAGTGTCTCACTCTAATACTCCAGTGCCTCACTCTATTCCCTCACCCAGTGTCTCACTTTAATCACCCAGTGTCTCACTCTAATACTCCAGTGCCTCACTCTAATCCCCCACTGTCTCACTTTAATCCCCCAGTGTCTCACTCTAATACCCCAGTGCCTCACACTAATCCCTGTGCCTCACTCTAATCCCTCACTCAGTTTCTCACTCGAATCCCCCAGTGTCTCACTCTAATCCCTCACCGTGTCTCACTCTAATCACGCAGTGCCTCACTCTAATCCCCCAGTGTCTCACTCAAATCCCTCACCCAGTGTCTCACTCTAATCCCTCACCGTGTCTCACTCTAATCCCCCAGTGTCTCACTGAAATGCCTCACCCAGTCACTCTAATCCCTCACCCAGTGTCTCACTCTAATCCCCGTGCCTCACTCTATAATCATCCAGTGTCTCACTTTAATCACTCAAGTGTCTCACTCGAATCCCCGTGTCTCACTCTAATCCCCCAGTGTCTCACTAATCCCTCGCCGTTTATCTCTCTAATATCCCAGTGCCTCACTTTAATCCCTCTCCCAATGTCTCACTCTAATCCCTCATTGCCTCACTTTGATGTCTCACCCAGTGTCTCACTCTAATCCCTCACCCAGTGACTCACTCTAATCCCCCAGTGCCTCACTTTAATCTCTCACCCAGTATCTCACTCTAATTCCCCAGCGCCTCACTCTAATCCCTCACCCAGTGTCTCACTCTAATCCCCAAGTGTCTCTCTAATCCCTTGCCCAGTGTCTCACTCTAATATCCCAGTGTCTCACTCTAATCCCTCACCCAGTGACTCACTCTAATCCCCCAGTGTCACTCTAATCAACCAGTGTCTCACTCTAATCCCTCACCCAGTGTCTCACTCTAATCCCTGTGCCTCACTCTATAGTCACCCAGTGTCTCACTTTAATCACCAGTGTCTCACTCTAATCCCCCAGTGTCTCACTCTAATCCCCCAGTGTCTCACTCTAATCCCTCACCCAGTCTCACTCTAATCCCCCAGTGTCTCGTCTCACTCTAATCCCTCACGCAGTGTCTCACTCTAATACTCCAGTGCCTCACTCTAATCCCTGTCTCACTCTAATCCCTCACCCAACATCTTACTCTAATCCCCCAGTGTCTCACTCTAATACTCCAGTGCCTCACTCTAATCCCCCAGTGTCTTACTTTAATCCCCCAGTGCCTCACTCTAATCCCTGTGCCTCACTCTAATCCCTCACTCAGTTTCTCACTCTAATCCCCCAGTGTCTCACTCTAATCCCTCACCGTGTCTCACTCTAATAACGCAGTGCCTCACTCTAATCCCCGTGTCTCACTCAAATCCCTCACCCAGTGTCTCACTCTAATCCCTCACCGTGTCTGACTCTAATCCCCCAGTGTCTCACTGAAATGCCTCACCCAGTCACTCTAATACCTCACCCAGTGTCTCCCTCGAATCCCTGTGTCTCACTCTAATCCCCCGTGTCTCACTAATCCCTCGCCCAGTGTCTCACTCTAATATCCCAGTCTCACTTTAATCCCTCTCCCAGTGTCTCACTCCAATCCCCCAGTGCCTCACTTTGATCTCTCACCCAGTGTCTCACTCTAATCCCCCAGTGTCTCTCTAATCCATTGCCCAGTGTCTCATTTTAATATCCCAGTGTCTCACTCTAATATCCCAGTGTCTCACTCGAATCCCCCAGTGTCTCACTCTAATCACGCAGTGCCTCACTCCAATCCCCCAGTGCCTCACTCCAATCCCCCAGTGTCTCACTCAAATGACTCACCCGGTCACTCAAATCCCTCACCCAGTGTCTCACTCTAATCCCTGTGCTTTCACTCTATAATCACCCAGTCTCTCACATTAATCACCAGTGACTCACTCTAATCCCCCAGTGTCTCACTCTAATCCCCCAGTGTCTCACTCTAATCACGCAGTGTCTCACTCTAATCCCCCAGTGTCTCACTCTAATCCCCCAGTGTCTCACTCTAATCACCAGTGTCTCACTCTAATCCCCCAGTGTCTCACTCTAATCCCCCAGTGTCTCACTCTAATCCCTCACCCAGTCTCACTCTAATCCCCCAGTGTCTCGTCTCACTCCAATCCCTCACGCAGTGTCTCACTCTAATACTCCAGTGCCTCACTCTAATCCCTCACCCAGTGTCTCACTTTAATCACCGTGTCTCACTCTAATACTCCAGTGCCTCACTCTAATCCCCCACTGTCTCACTTTAATCCCCCAGTCTCACTCTAATCCCCCAGTGCCTCACTCTAATCCCTGTGCCTCACTCTAATCCCTCACTCAGTTTCTCACTCTAATCCCCCAGTGTCTCACTCTAATCCCTCACCGTGTCTCACTCTAATCACGCAGTGCCTCACTCTAATCCCCCAGTGTCTCACTCAAATCCCTCACCCAGTGTCTCACTCTAATCCCTCACCGTGTCTCACTCTAATCCCCCAGTGTCTCACTGAAATGCCTCACCCAGTCACTCTAATCCCTCACCCAGTGTCTCACTCTAATCCCCGTGTCTCACTCTAATCCCCCAGTGTCTCACTAATCCCTCGCCGTTTATCTCTCTAATATCCCAGTGTCTCACTTTAATCCCTCTCCCAATGTCTCACTCTAATCCCTCATTGCCTCACTTTGATGTCTCACCCAGTGTCTCACTCTAATCCTTCGCCCAGTGCCTCACTTTAATCCCTCACCCAGTGTCTAACTCTAATCCCTGTGCCTCACTCTATAGTCAACCAGTGTCTCACTTTAATCACCAGTGTCTCACTCTAATCCCCCAGTGTCTCACTCTAATCCCCCAGTGTCTCGCTCTAATCCCTCACCCAGTCTCACTCTAATCCCCCAGTGTCTCGTCTCACTCTAATCCCTCACGCAGTGTCACACTCTAGTACTCCAGTGCCTCACTCTAATCCCTCACCCAACATTTTACTCTAATCCCCCAGTGTCTCACTGTAATCCCTCATCCAGTGTCTCACTTTAATCACCCAGTGTCTCACTCTAATCCCCCAGTGTCTAACTCTAATCCCCCAGTGCCTCACTCTAATCCCTGTGCCTCACTCTAATCCCTCACTCAGTTTCTCACTCTAATCCCCCAATGTCTCACTCTAATCCCTCACCGTGTCTCTCTAATCACGCAGTGCCTCACTCTAATCCCCCAGTGTCTCACTCTAATCCCTCACCCAGTGTCTCACTCTAATCCCTCACCGTGTCTCACTCTAATCCCCCAGTGTCTCACTGAAATGCCTCACCCAGTCACTCTAATCCCTCACCCAGTGTCTCACTCTAATCCCCCAGTGTCTCACTAATCCCTCACCGTTTATCTCTCTAATATCCCAGTGTCTCACTTTAATCCCTCTCCCAATGTCTCACTCTAATCCCTCATTGCCTCACTTTGATGTCTCACCCAGTGTCTCACTCTAATCCTTCGCCCAGTGCCTCACTTTAATCTCTCATCCAGTGTCTCACTCTAATTCCCCAGTGCCTCACTCTAATCTCTCACCCAGTGTCTCACTCTAATCCCCCAGTCTCTCTAATCCCTTGCCGTGTCTCACTCTAATATCCCAGTGTCTCACTCTAATCCCTCACCCAGTGACTCACTCTAATCCCCCAGTGCCTCACTCTAATCCCTCACCCAGTGTCTCACTCTAATCCCCCAGCGTCTCTCTAATCCCTCACCCAGTGACTCACTCTAATCCCCCAGCGTCTCACTGAAATGCCTCACCCAGTCACTCTAATCCCTCACCCAGTGTCTCACTCCAATCCCTGTGCCTCACTCTATAGTCACCCAGTGTCTCACTTTAATCACCAGTGTCTCACTCTAATCCCCCAGTGTCTCACTCTAATCCCCCAGTGTCTCACTCTAATCCCCCAGTGTCTCACTCTAATCCCTCACCCAGTCTCACTCTAATCCCCCAGTGTCTCGTCTCACTCTAATCCCTCACGCAGTGTCTCACTCTAATACTCCAGTGCCTCACTCTAATCCCTGTCTCACTCTAATCCCTCACCCAACATCTTACTCTAATCCCCCAGTGTCTCACTTTAATCACCCAGTGTCTCACTCTAATACTCCAGTGCCTCGCTCTACTCCCCCAGTGTCTCACTTTAATCCCCCAGTGCCTCACTCTAATCCCTCACCGTGTCTCACTCTAATCACGCAGTGCCTCACTCTAATCCCCCAGTGTCTCACTCAAATCCCTCACCCAGTGTCTCACTCTAATCCCTCACCGTGACTGACTCTAATCCCCCAGTGTCTCACTGAAATGCCTCACCCAGTCACTCTAATCCCTCACCCAGTGTCTCACTCTAATCCCCGTGCCTCACTCTATAATCATCCAGTGTCTCACTTTAATCACTCAAGTGTCTCACTCTAATCCCCGTGTCTCACTAATCCCTCGCCCAGTGTCTCACTCTAATATCCCAGTCTCACTTTAATCCCTCTCCCAGTGTCTCACTCCAATCCCCCAGTGCCTCACTTTGATCTCTCACCCAGTGTCTCACTCTAATCCCCGTGTCTCTCTAATCCATTGCCCAGTGTCTCATTTTAATATCCCAGTGTCTCACTCTAATATCCCAGTGTCTCACTCCAATCCCCCAGTGTCTCACTCTAATCCCGCAGTGTCTCACTCAAATGACTCACCCGGTCACTCAAATCCCTCACCCAGTGTCTCTCTCTAATCCCTCACCGTGACTGACTCTAATCCCCCAGTATCTCACTGAAATGCCTCACCCAGTCACTCTAATCCCTCACCCAGTGTCTCACTCTAATCCCCGTGCCTCACTCTATAATCATCCACTGTCTCACTTTAATCACTCAAGTGTCTCACTCTAATCCCCCAGTGTCTCACTCTAATCCCCCAGTGTCTCACTAATCACTCGCCGTGTGTCTCACTCTAATATCCCAGTGTCTCACTTTAATCCCTCTCTCAATGTCTCACTCTAATCCCTCAGTGCCTCACTTTGATGTCTCACCCAGTGTCTCACTCTAATCCTTCGCCCAGTGTCTCACTCTAATATCACAATGTCTCACTTTAAAACCTCTCCCAGTGTCTCACTCTAATCCCACAGTGCCTCACTTTAATCTCTCACCCAGTGTCTCACTCTAATTCCCCAGTGCCTCACTCTAATCCCTCACCCAGTGTCTCACTCTAATCCCCCAGTGTCTCTCTAATCCCTTGCCCAGTGTCTCACTCTAATATCCCAGTGTCTCACTCTAATCCCTCACCCAGTGTCTCACTCTAATCCCCCAGTGCCTCACTTTAATCTCTCACCCAGTGTCTCACTCTAATTCCCCAGTGCCTCAGTCTAATCCCTCACCCAGTGTCTCACTCTAATCCCCCTGTGTCTCTCTAATCCCTCTCCCAGTGTCTCACTCTAATCCCCCAGTGTCTCACTTTGATCTCTCACCCAGTGTCTCTCTAATCCATTGCCCAGTGTCTCACTCCAATCCCCCAGTGTCTCACTCTAATCCCTCACCGTGTCTCACTCTAATCCCCCAGTGTCTCGCTGAAATGCCTCACCCAGTTACCCTAATCCCTCACCCAGTGTTTCACTCTAATCCCCGTACCTCACTCTATAATCATCCAGTGTCTCACTTTAATCACTCAAGTGTCTCCCTCGAATCCCTGTGTCTCACTCTAATCCCCCGTGTCTCACTAATCCCTCGCCCAGTGTCTCACTCTAATATCCCAGTCTCACTTTAATCCCTCTCCCAGTGTCTCACTCCAATCCCCCAGTGCCTCACTTTGATCTCTCACCCAGTGTCTCACTCTAATCCCCCAGTGTCTCACTGAAATTACTCACCCGGTCACTCAAATCCCTCACCGAGTGTCTCACTCTAATCCCTGTGCTTTCACTCTATATTCACCCAGTGTCTCACATTAATCACCAGTGACTCACTCTAATCCGCCAGTGTCTCACTCTAATCCCTGTGCCTCACTCTAATCCCTCACTCAGTTTCTCACTCTAATCCCCCAGTGTCTCACTCTAATCCCCCAGTGTCTCACTGAAATGCCTCACCCAGTCACTTTAATCCCTCACCCAGTGTCTCACTCTAATCCCCGTGCCTCACTCTATAATCATCCAGTGTCTCACTTTAATCACTCAAGTGTCTCACTCTAATCCCCGTGTCTCACTCTAATCCCCCAGTGTCTCACTAATCCCTCGCCGTTTATCTCTCTAATATCCCAGTGTCTCACTTTAATCCCTCTCCCAGTGTCTCACTCTAATCCCCCAGTGCCTCACTTTAATCTCTCATCCAGTGTCTCACTCTAATTCCCCAGTGCCTCACTCTAATCTCTCACCAAGTGTCTCACTCTAACCCCCCAGTGTCTCTCTAATCCCTTGCCGTGTCTCACTCTAATATCCCAGTGTCTCACTCTAATCCCTCACCCAGTGACTCACTCTAATCCCCCAGTGCCTCACTTTAATCTCTCACCCAGTGTCTCTCTAATTCCCCAGTGCCTCACTCTAATCCCTCACCCAGTGTCTCACTCTAATCCCCCAGTGTCTCTCTAATCCCTTGCCCGGTGTCTCACTCTAATCCCTCACCCAGTGACTCACTCTAATCCCCCAGTGTCACTCTAATCAACCAGTGTCTCACTCTAATCCCTCACCCAGTGTCTCACTCTAATCCCTGTGCCTCACTCTAGTCACCCAGTGTCTCACTTTAATCACCAGTGTCTCACTCTAATCAACCAGTGTCTCACTCTAATCCCTCACCCAGTGTCTCACTCTAATCCCTGTGCCTCACTCTAGTCACCCAGTGTCTCACTTTAATCACCAGTCTCTCACTCTAATCCCCCAGTCTCTCACTCTAATCCTCCAGTGTCTCACTCTAATCCCTCACCCAGTGTCTCACTCTAATCCCTGTGCCTCACTCTAGTCACCCAGTGTCTCATTTTAATCACCAGTGTCTCACTCTAATCCCCCAGTCTCTCACTCTAATCCCCCAGTCTCTCACTCTAATCCCTCACCCAGTCTCACTCTAATCCCCCAGTGTCTCGTCTCACTCTAATCCTTCACGCAGTGTCTCACTTTAATCACCCAGTGTCTCACTTTAATCACCCAGTGTCTCACTCTAATCCCCCAGTGTCTCACTTTAATCCCCCAGTGTCTCACTCTAATACCCCAGTGCCTCACTCTAATCCCTCACTCAGTTTCTCACTCTAATCCCCCAGTGTCTCACTCTAATCCCTCACCGTGTCTCACTCTAATAACGCAGTGCCTCACTCTAATCCCCGTGTCTCACTCGACTCCCTCACCCAGTGTCTCACTCTAATCCCTCACCGTGTCTGACTCTAATCCCCCAGTGTCTCACTGAAATGCCTCACCCAGTCACTCTAATCCCTCACCGTGTCTCACTCTAATCCCCCAGTGTCTCAGTGAAATGCCTCACCCAGTCACTCTAATCCCTCACCCAGTGTCTCACTCTAATTCCTGTGCCTCACTCTATAGTCACCCAGTGTCTCACTTTAATCACCAGTGTCTCACTCTAATCCCCCAGTGTATCACTCTAATCCCCCAGTGTCTCACTCTAATCCCTCACCCAGTCTCACTCTAATCCCCGTGTGTCGTCGCACTCTAATCCCTCACGCAGTGTCTCACTCTAATACTCCAGTGCCTCACTCTAATCCATGTCTCACTCTAATCCCTCACCCAACATCTTACTCTAATCCCCCAGTGTCTCACTCTAATCCCTCATCCAGTGCCTCACTCTAATCCCTCAGTGCCTCACTCTAATCCCCCAGTGCCTCACTCTAATCCCTGTCTCACTCTAATCCCTCACCCAACATCTTACTCTAATCCCCCAGTGTCTCACTCTAATCCCTCATCCAGTGCCTCACTCTAATCCCCCAGTGTCTCACTCTAATCCCTCACCCAGTGTCTCACTCTAATCCCTCACCGTGACTGACTCTAATCCCCCAGTGTCTCACTGAAATGCCTCACCCAGTCACTCGAATCCCTCACCCAGTGTCTCACTCTAATCCCCCAGTGTCTCACTAATCCCTCGCCGTTTATCTCTCTAATATCCCAGTGTCTCACTTTAATCCCTCTCCCAATGTCTCACTCTAATCCCTCATTGCCTCACTTTGATGTCTCACCCAGTGTCTCACTCTAATCCTTCGCCCAGTGCCTCACTTTAATCTCTCATCCAGTGTCTCACTCGAATTCCCCAGTGCCTCACTCTAATCTCTCACCCAGTGTCTCACTCTAATCCCCCAGTCTCTCTAATTCCTTGCCGTGTCTCACTCTAATATCCCAGTGTCTCACTCTAATCCCTCACCCAGTGACTCACTCTAATCCCCCAGTGCCTCACTTTAATCTCCCACCCAGTGTCTTCACTCTAATTCCCCAGTGCCTCACTCTAATCCCTCACCCAGTGTCTCACTCTAATCCCCCAGTGTCACTCTAATCCCCCAGTGTCTCACTGAAATGCCTCACCCAGTCACTCTAATCCCTCACCCAGTGTCTCACTCTAATCCCTGTGCCTCACTCTATAGTCACCCAGTGTCTCACTTTAATCACCAGTGTCTCACTCTAATCCCCCAGTGTCTCACTCTAATCCCCCAGTGTCTCACTCTAATCCCACACCCAGTCTCACTCTAATCCCCCAGTGTCTCACTCTAATCCCTCACCCAGTGTCTCACTCTAATTCCCCAGTGCCTCACTCTAATCCCTCACGCAGTGTCTCACTCTAATCCCCCAGTGTCTCTCTAATCCCTCACCCAGTGACTCACTCTAATCCCCCAGTGTCACTCTAATCCCCCAGTGTCTCACTGAAATGCCTCACCCAGTCACTCTAATCCCTCACCCAGTGTCTCACTCTAATCCCTGTGCCTCACTCTATAGTCACCCAGTGTCTCACTTTAATCACCAGTGTCTCACTCTAATCCCCCAGTGTCTCACTCTAATCCCCCAGTGTCTCACTCTAATCCCACACCCAGTCTCACTCTAATCCCCCAGTGCCTCACTCTAATCCCTCACGCAGTGTCTCACTCTAATCCCCCAGTGTCTCTCTAATCCCTTGCCCAGTGTCTCACTCTAATATCCCAGTGTCTCACTCTAATCCCTCACCCAGTGTCTCACTCTAATCCCCCAGTGCCTCACTTTAATCTCTCACCCAGTGTCTCTAATTCCCCAGTGCCTCACTCTAATCCCTCACCCAGTGTCTCACTCTAATCCCCCAGTGTCTCACTGAAATGCCTCACCCAGTCACTCTAATCCCTCACCCAGTGTTTCACTCTAATCCCCGTGCCTCACTCTATAATCATCCAGTGTCTCACTTTAATCACTCAAGTGTCTCCCTCGAATCCCTGTGTCTCACTCTAATCCCCCGTGTCTCACTAATCCCTCGCCCAGTGTCTCACTCTAATATCCCAGTCTCACTTTAATCCCTCTCCCAGTGTCTCACTCCAATCCCCCAGTGCCTCACTTTGATCTCTCACCCAGTGTCTCACTCTAATCCCCCAGTGTCTCACTGAAATGACTCACCCGGTCACTCAAATCCCTCAACGAGTGTCTCACTCTAATCCCTGTGCTTTCACTCTATATTCACCCAGTGTCTCACATTAATCACCAGTGACTCACTCCAATCCGCCAGTGTCTCACTCTAATCCCCCAGTGTCTCACTCTAATCCCCCAGTGCCTCACTCTAATCCCTCACCCAGTGTTTCACTTTAATCACCCAGTGTCTCACTCTAATACTCCAGTGCCTCAGTCTAATCCCTGTGCCTCACTCTAATCCCTCACTCAGTTTCTCACTCTAATCCCCCAGTGTCTCACTCTAATCCCTCAGCGTGTCTCACTCTAATCACGCAGTGCCTCACTCTGATCCCCGTGTCTCAGTCAAATCCCTCACCCTGTGTCTCACTCTAATCCCGCACCGTGTCTCACTCTAATCCCCCAGTGTCTCACTGAAATGCCTCACCCAGTCACTCTAATCCCTCACCCAGTGTCTCACTCTAATCCCCGTGCCTCACTCTATAATCATCCAGTGTCTCACTTTAATCACTCAAGTGTCTCACTCTAATCCCCGTGTCTCACTCTAATCCCCCAGTGTCTCACTAATCCCTCGCCGTTTATCTCACTAATATCCCAGTGTCTCACTTTAATCCCTCTCCCAATGTCTCGCTCTAATCCCTCATTGCCTCTTTGATGTCTCACCCAGTGTCTCACTCTAATCCTTCGCCCAGTGTCTCACTCTAATATCCCAGTGTCTCACTTTAATCCCTCTCCCAGTGTCTCACTCTAATCCCCCAGTGCCTCACTTTAATCTCTCATCCAGTGTCTCACTCTAATTCCCCAGTGCCTCACTCTAATCTCTCACCAAGTGTCTCACTCTAATCCCCCAGTGTCTCTCTAATCCCTTGCCGTGTCTCACTCTAATATCCCAGTGTCTCACTCTAATCCCTCACCCAGTGACCCACTCTAATTCCCCAGTGCCTCACTCTAATCCCTCACCCAGTGTCTCACTCTAATCCCCCAGTGTCTCTCTAATCCCTCACCCAGTGTCTCACTCTAATCCCCCAGTGTCTCTCTAATCCCTTGCCCAGTGTCTCACTCTAATATCCCAGTGTCTCACTCTAATCCCTCACCCAGTGTCTCACTCTAATCCCCGTTTATCTCTCTAATATCCCAGTGTCTCACTTTAATCCCTCTCCCAATGTCTCACTCTAATCCCTCGTTGCCTCTTTGATGTCTCACCCAGTGTCTCACTCTAATCCTTCGCCCAGTGTCTCACTCTAATATCCCAGTGTCTCACTTTAATCCCTCTCCCAGTGTCTCACTCTAATCCCCCAGTGCCTCACTTTAATCTCTCATCCAGTGTCTAACTCTAATCTCTCACCAAGTGTCTCACTCTAACCCCCCAGTGTCTCTCTAATCCCTTGCCCAGTGTCTCACTCTAATATCCCAGTGCCTCACTCTAATCCCTCACACAGTGTCTCACTCTAATCCCCGTTTATCTCTCTAATATCCCAGTGTCTCACTTTAATCCCTCTCCCAATGTCTCACTCTAATCCCTCATTGCCTCTTTGATGTCTCACCCAGTGTCTCACTCTAATCCTTCGCCCAGTGTCTCACTCTAATATCCCAGTGTCTCACTTTAATCCCTCTCCCAGTGTCTCACTCTAATCCCCCAGTGCCTCACTTTAATCTCTCATCCAGTGTCTCACTCTAATTCCCCAGTGCCTCACTCTAATCTCTCACCAAGTGTCTCACTCTAACCCCCCAGTGTCTCTCTAATCCCTTGCCGTGTCTCACTCTAATATCCCAGTGTCTCACTCGAATCCCTCACCCAGTGACTCACTCTAATCCCCCAGTGTCTCACTTTAATCTCTCACCCAGTGTCTCTCTAATTCCCCAGTGCCTCACTCTAATCCCTCACCCAGTGTCTCACTCTAATCCCCCAGTGTCTCTCTAATCCCTTGCCCAGTGTCTCACTCTAATCCCTCACCCAGTGACTCACTCTAATCCCCCAGTGTCACTCTAATCAACCAGTGTCTCACTCTAATCCCTCACCCAGTCTCACTCTAATCCCCCAGTGTCTCGTCTCACTCTAATCCTTCACCCAGTGTCTCACTCTAATACTCCAGTGCCTCACTCTAATCCCCCAGTGTCTCACTTTAATCCCCCAGTATCTCACTCTAATACCCCAGTGCCTCACTCTAATCCGTCACTCAGTTTCTCACTCTAATCCCCCAGTGTCTCACTCTAATCCCTCACCGTGTCTCACTCTAATAACGCAGTGCCTCACTCTAATCCCCGTGTCTAACTCAAATCGCTCACCCAGTGTCTCACTCTAATCCCTCACCGTGTCTGACTCTAATCCCCCAGTGTCTCACTGAAATGCCTCACCCAGTCACTCTAATCCCTCACCCAGTGTCTCACTCTAATCCCCGTGCCTCACTCTATAATCATCCAGTGTCTCACTTTAATCACTCAAGTGTCTCACTCTAATCCCCCAGTGTCTCACTAATCCCTCGCCCAGTGTCTCACTCTAATATCCCAGTGTCTCACTTTAATCCCTCTCCCAATGTCTCACTCTAATCCCTCAGTTCCTCACTTTGATGTCTCACCCAGTGTCTCACTCTAATATCAGTGTCTCACTTTAATCCCTCTCCCAGTGTCTCACTCTAATCCCCCAGTGCCTCACTTTGATGTCTCACCCAGTGTCTCACTCTAATCCCCCAGTGCCTCACTTTAATCTCTCACCCAGTGTCACACTCCAATTCCCCAGTGCCTCACTCTAATCCCTCACCCAGTGACTCACTCTAATCCCCCAGTGCCTCACTCTAATCCCTCACCCAGTGTCTCACTCTAATCCCCCAGTGTCTCTCTAATACCTTGCCCAGTGTCTCACTCTAATATCCCAGTATCTCACTCTAATCCCTCACGCAGTGTCTCACTCTAATCCCCGTTTATCTCTCTAATATCCCAGTGTCTCACTTTAATCCCTCTCCCAATGTCTCACTCTAATCCCTCATTGCCTCACTTTGATCTCTCACCCAGTGTCTAACTCTAATCCCCCAGTGTCTCACTGAAATGACTCACCCGGTCACTCAAATCCCTCAACGAGTGTCTCACTCTAATCCCTGTGCTTTCACTCTATAATCACCCAGTGTCTCACATTAATCACCAGTGACTCACTCTAATCCGCCAGTGTCTCACTCTAATCCCCCAGTGTCTCACTCTAATCCCCCAGTGTCTCACCCTAATCCCTCACCCCGTCTCACTCTAATCCCCCAGTGTCTCGTCTCACTCTAATCCCTCACACTGTCTCACTCTAATACTCCAGTGCCTCACTCTAATCCCCCACTGTCTCACTTTAATCCCCCAGTCTCACTCTAATACCCCAGTGTCTCACTCTAATACCCCAGTGCCTCACTCTAATCCCTGTGCCTCACTCTAATCCCTCACTCAGTTTCTCACTCTAATCCCCCAGTGTCTCACTCTAATCCCTCACCGTGTCTCACTCTAATCACGCAGTGCCTCACTCTAATCCCCCAGTGTCTCACTCAAATCCCTCACCCAGTGTCTCACTCTAATCCCTCACCGTGTCTCACTCTAATCCCCCAGTGTCTCACTGAAATGCCTCACCCAGTCACTCTAATCCCTCACCCAGTGTCTCACTCTAATCCCCGTGTCTCACTCTAATCCCCCAGTGTCTCACTAATCCCTCGCCGTTTATCTCTCTAATATCCCAGTGTCTCACTTTAATCCCTCTCCCAATGTCTCACTCTAATCCCTCATTGCCTCACTTTGATGTCTCACCCAGTGTCTCACTCTAATCCTTCGCCCAGTGCCTCACTTTAATCCCTCACCCAGTGTCTAACTCTAATCCCTGTGCCTCACTCTATAGTCAACCAGTGTCTCACTTTAATCACCAGTGTCTCACTCTAATCCCCCAGTGTCTCACTCTAATCCCCCAGTGTCTCGCTCTAATCCCTCACCCAGTCTCACTCTAATCCCCCAGTGTCTCGTCTCACTCTAATCCCTCACGCAGTGTCTCACTCTAGTACTCCAGTGCCTCACTCTAATCCCTGTCTCACTCTAATCCCTCACCCAACATTTTACTCTAATCCCCCAGTGTCTCACTGTAATCCCTCATCCAGTGTCTCACTTTAATCACCCAGTGTCTCACTCTAATCCCCCAGTGTCTCACTCTAATCCCCCAGTGCCTCACTCTAATCCCTGTGCCTCACTCTAATCCCTCACTCAGTTTCTGACTCTAATCCCCCAATGTCTCACTCTAATCCCTCACCGTGTCTCTCTAATCACGCAGTGCCTCACTCTAATCCCCCAGTGTCTCACTCTAATCCCTCACCCAGTGTCTCACTCTAATCCCTCACCGTGTCTCACTCTAATCCCCCAGTGTCTCACTGAAATGCCTCACCCAGTCACTCTAATCCCTCACCCAGTGTCTCACTCTAATCCCCCAGTGTCTCACTAATCCCTCACCGTTTATCTCTCTAATATCCCAGTGTCTCACTTTAATCCCTCTCCCAATGTCTCACTCTAATCCCTCATTGCCTCACTTTGATGTCTCACCCAGTGTCTCACTCTAATCCTTCGCCCAGTGCCTCACTTTAATCTCTCATCCAGTGTCTCACTCTAATTCCCCAGTGCCTCACTCTAATCTCTCACCCAGTGTCTCACTCTAATCCCCCAGTCTCTCTAATCCCTTGCCGTGTCTCACTCTAATATCCCAGTGTCTCACTCTAATCCCTCACCCAGTGACTCACTCTAATCCCCCAGTGCCTCACTCTAATCCCTCACCCAGTGTCTCACTCTAATCCCCGTGTCTCAATCTAATCTCTCACCCAGTGTCTCACTCTAATCCCCCAGTCTCTCTAATCCCTTGCCGTGTCTCACTCTAATCCCCCAGCGTCTCTCTAATCCCTCACCCAGTGACTCACTCTAATCCCCCAGTGTCACTCTAATCCCCCAGCGTCTCACTGAAATGCCTCACCCAGTCACTCTAATCCCTCACCCAGTGTCTCACTCCAATCCCTGTGCCTCACTCTATAGTCACCCAGTGTCTCACTTTAATCACCAGTGTCTCACTCTAATCCCCCAGTGTCTCACTCTAATCCCCCAGTGTCTCACTCTAATCCCCCAGTGTCTCACTCTAATCCCTCACCCAGTCTCACTCTAATCCCCCAGTGTCTCGTCTCACTCTAATCCCTCACGCAGTGTCTCACTCTAATACTCCAGTGCCTCACTCTAATCCCTGTCTCACTCTAATCCCTCACCCAACATCTTACTCTAATCCCCCAGTGTCTCACTTTAATCACCCAGTGTCTCACTCTAATACTCCAGTGCCTCGCTCTACTCCCCCAGTGTCTCACTTTAATCCCCCAGTGCCTCACTCTAATCCCTCACCGTGTCTCACTCTAATCACGCAGTGCCTCACTCTAATCCCCCAGTGTCTCACTCAAATCCCTCACCCAGTGTCTCACTCTAATCCCTCACCGTGACTGACTCTAATCCCCCAGTGTCTCACTGAAATGCCTCACCCAGTCACTCTAATCCCTCACCCAGTGTCTCACTCTAATCCCCGTGCCTCACTCTATAATCATCCAGTGTCTCACTTTAATCACTCAAGTGTCTCACTCTAATCCCCGTGTCTCACTAATCCCTCGCCCAGTGTCTCACTCTAATATCCCAGTCTCACTTTAATCCCTCTCCCAGTGTCTCAGTCCAATCCCCCAGTGCCTCACTTTGATCTCTCACCCAGTGTCTCACTCTAATCCCCCAGTGTCTCACTCTAATCCCTCACCCAGTGTCTCACTCTAATTCCCCACTGCCTCACTCTAATCCCTCACCCAGTGTCTCACTCTAATCCCCCAGTGTCTCTCTAATCCCTCTCCCAGTGTCTCACTCTAATCCCCCAGTGTCTCACTTTGATCTCTCACCCAGTGTCTCTCTAATCCATTGCCCAGTGTCTCACTCTAATCCCCCAGTGTCTCACTCTAATCACGCAGTGCCTCACTCCAATCCCCCAGTGTCTCACTCTAATCCCTCACCGTGTCTCACTCTAATCCCCCAGTGTCTCGCTGAAATGCCTCACCCAGTTACCCTAATCCCTCACCCAGTGTTTCACTCTAATCCCCGTACCTCACTCTATAATCATCCAGTGTCTCACTTTAATCACTCAAGTGTCTCCCTCGAATCCCTGTGTCTCACTCTAATCCCCCGTGTCTCACTAATCCCTCGCCCAGTGTCTCACTCTAATATCCCAGTCTCACTTTAATCCCTCTCCCAGTGTCTCACTCCAATCCCCCAGTGCCTCACTTTGATCTCTCACCCAGTGTCTCACTCTAATCCCCCAGTGTCTCACTGAAATGACTCACCCGGTCACTCAAATCCCTCACCGAGTGTCTCACTCTAATCCCTGTGCTTTCACTCTATATTCACCCAGTGTCTCACATTAATCACCAGTGACTCACTCTAATCCGCCAGTGTCTCACTCTAATCCCTGTGCCTCACTCTAATCCCTCACTCAGTTTCTCACTCTAATCCCCCAGTGTCTCACTCTAATCCCCCAGTGTCTCACTGAAATTCCTCACCCAGTCACTCTAATCCCTCACCCAGTGTCTCACTCTAATCCCCGTGCCTCACTCTATAATCATCCAGTGTCTCACTTTAATCACTCAAGTGTCTCACTCTAATCCCCGTGTCTCACTCTAATCCCCCAGTGTCTCACTAATCCCTCGCCGTTTATCTCTCTAATATCCCAGTGTCTCACTTTAATCCCTCTCCCAATGTCTCACTCTAATCCCTCATTGCCTCTTTGATGTCTCACCCAGTGTCTCACTCTAATCCTTCGCCTAGTGTCTCACTCTAATATCCCAGTGTCTCACTTTAATCCCTCTCCCAGTGTCTCACTCTAATCCCCCAGTGCCTCACTTTAATCTCTCATCCAGTGTCTCACTCTAATTCCCCAGTGCCTCACTCTAATCTCTCACCAAGTGTCTCACTCTAACCCCCCAGTGTCTCTCTAATCCCTTGCCCAGTGACTCACTCTAATATCCCAGTGTCTCACTCTAATCCCTCACCCAGTGACTCACTCTAATCCCCCAGTGCCTCACTTTAATCTCTCACCCAGTGTCTCTCTAATTCCCCAGTGCCTCACTCTAATCCCTCACCCAGTGTCTCACTCTAATCCCCCAGTGTCTCTCTAATCCCTTGCCCGGTGTCTCACTCTAATCCCTCACCCAGTGACTCACTCTAATCCCCCAGTGTCACTCTAATCAACCAGTGTCTCACTCTAATCCCTCACCCAGTGTCTCACTCTAATCCCTGTGCCTCACTCTAGTCACCCAGTGTCTCACTTTAATCACCAGTGTCTCACTCTAATCAACCAGTGTCTCACTCTAATCCCTCACCCAGTGTCTCACTCTAATCCCTGTGCCTCACTCTAGTCACCCAGTGTCTCACTTTAATCACCAGTCTCTCACTCTAATCCCCCAGTCTCTCACTCTAATCCTCCAGTGTCTCACTCTAATCCCTCACCCAGTGTCTCACTCTAATCCCTGTGCCTCACTCTAGTCACCCAGTGTCTCATTTTAATCACCAGTGTCTCACTCTAATCCCCCAGTCTCTCACTCTAATCCCTCACCCAGTCTCACTCTAATCCCCCAGTGTCTCGTCTCACTCTAATCCTTCACGCAGTGTCTCACTTTAATCACCCAGTGTCTCACTTTAATCACCCAGTGTCTCACTCTAATCCCCCAGTGTCTCACTTTAATCCCCCAGTGTCTCACTCTAATACCCCAGTGCCTCACTCTAATCCCTCACTCAGTTTCTCACTCTAATCCCCCAGTGTCTCACTCTAATCCCTCACCGTGTCTCACTCTAATAACGCAGTGCCTCACTCTAATCCCCGTGTCTCACTCGACTCCCTCACCCAGTGTCTCACTCTAATCCCTCACCGTGTCTGACTCTAATCCCCCAGTGTCTCACTGAAATGCCTCACCCAGTCACTCTAATCCCTCACCGTGTCTCACTCTAATCCCCCAGTGTCTCAGTGAAATGCCTCACCCAGTCACTCTAATCCCTCACCCAGTGTCTCACTCTAATTCCTGTGCCTCACTCTATAGTCACCCAGTGTCTCACTTTAATCACCAGTGTCTCACTCTAATCCCCCAGTGTATCACTCTAATCCCCCAGTGTCTCACTCTAATCCCTCACCCAGTCTCACTCTAATCCCCGTGTGTCGTCGCACTCTAATCCCTCACGCAGTGTCTCACTCTAATACTCCAGTGCCTCACTCTAATCCCTGTCTCACTCTAATCCCTCACCCAACATCTTACTCTAATCCCCCAGTGTCTCACTCTAATCCCTCATCCAGTGTCTCACTTTAATCACCCAGTGTCTCACTCTAATCCCTCAGTGTCTCACTCTAATCCCCCAGTGCCTCACTCTAATCCCTGTCTCACTCTAATCCCTCACCCAACATCTTACTCTAATCCCCCAGTGTCTCACTCTAATCCCTCATCCAGTGCCTCACTCTAATCCCCCAGTGTCTCACTCTAATCCCTCACCCAGTGTCTCACTCTAATCCCTCACCGTGACTGACTCTAATCCCCCAGTGTCTCACTGAAATGCCTCACCCAGTCACTCGAATCCCTCACCCAGTGTCTCACTCTAATCCCCCAGTGTCTCACTAATCCCTCGCCGTTTATCTCTCTAATATCCCAGTGTCTCACTTTAATCCCTCTCCCAATGTCTCACTCTAATCCCTCATTGCCTCACTTTGATGTCTCACCCAGTGTCTCACTCTAATCCTTCGCCCAGTGCCTCACTTTAATCTCTCATCCAGTGTCTCACTCGAATTCCCCAGTGCCTCACTCTAATCTCTCACCCAGTGTCTCACTCTAATCCCCCAGTCTCTCTAATTCCTTGCCGTGTCTCACTCTAATATCCCAGTGTCTCACTCTAATCCCTCACCCAGTGACTCACTCTAATCCCCCAGTGCCTCACTTTAATCTCCCACCCAGTGTCTTCACTCTAATTCCCCAGTGCCTCACTCTAATCCCTCACCCAGTGTCTCACTCTAATCCCCCAGTGTCTCTCTAATCCCTCACCCAGTGACTCACTCTAATCCCCCAGTGTCACTCTAATCCCCCAGTGTCTCACTGAAATGCCTCACCCAGTCACTCTAATCCCTCACCCAGTGTCTCACTCTAATCCCTGTGCCTCACTCTATAGTCACCCAGTGTCTCACTTTAATCACCAGTGTCTCACTCTAATCCCCCAGTGTCTCACTCTAATCCCCCAGTGTGTCACTCTAATCCCACACCCAGTCTCACTCTAATCCCCCAGTGCCTCACTCTAATCCCTCACGCAGTGTCTCACTCTAATCCCCCAGTGTCTCTCTAATCCCTTGCCCAGTGTCTCACTCTAATATCCCAGTGTCTCACTCTAATCCCTCACCCAGTGTCTCACTCTAATCCCCCAGTGCCTCACTTTAATCTCTCACCCAGTGTCTCTAATTCCCCAGTGCCTCACTCTAATCCCTCACCCAGTGTCTCACTCTAATCCCCCAGTGTCTCACTGAAATGCCTCACCCAGTTACTCTAATCCCTCACCCAGTGTCTCACTCTAATCCCCGTGCCTCACTCTATAATCATCCAGTGTCTCACTTTAATCACTCAAGTGTCTCCCTCGAATCCCTGTGTCTCACTCTAATCCCCCGTGTCTCACTAATCCCTCGCCCAGTGTCTCACTCTAATATCCCAGTCTCACTTTAATCCCTCTCCCAGTGTCTCACTCCAATCCCCCAGTGCCTCACTTTGATCTCTCACCCAGTGTCTCACTCTAATCCCCCAGTGTCTCACTGAAATGACTCACCCGGTCACTCAAATCCCTCAACGAGTGTCTCACTCTAATCCCTGTGCTTTCACTCTATATTCACCCAGTGTCTCACATTAATCACCAGTGACTCACTCCAATCCCCCAGTGTTTCACTTTAATCACCCAGTGTCTCACTCTAATCCCCCAGTGCCTCACTCTAATCCCTCACCCAGTGTTTCACTTTAATCACCCAGTGTCTCACTCTAATACTCCAGTGCCTCAGTCTAATCCCTGTGCCTCACTCTAATCCCTCACTCAGTTTCTCACTCTAATCCCCCAGTGTCTCACTCTAATCCCTCAGCGTGTCTCACTCTAATCACGCAGTGCCTCACTCTGATCCCCGTGTCTCAGTCAAATCCCTCACCCTGTGTCTCACTCTAATCCCGCACCGTGTCTCACTCTAATCCCCCAGTGTCTCACTGAAATGCCTCACCCAGTCACTCTAATCCCTCACCCAGTGTCTCACTCTAATCCCCGTGCCTCACTCTATAATCATCCAGTGTCTCACTTTAATCACTCAAGTGTCTCACTCTAATCCCCGTGTCTCACTCTAATCCCCCAGTGTCTCACTAATCCCTCGCCGTTTATCTCACTAATATCCCAGTGTCTCACTTTAATCCCTCTCCCAATGTCTCGCTCTAATCCCTCATTGCCTCTTTGATGTCTCACCCAGTGTCTCACTCTAATCCTTCGCCCAGTGTCTCACTCTAATATCCCAGTGTCTCACTTTAATCCCTCTCCCAGTGTCTCACTCTAATCCCCCAGTGCCTCACTTTAATCTCTCATCCAGTGTCTCACTCTAATATCCCAGTGTCTCACTCTAATCCCTCACCCAGTGACCCACTCTAATTCCCCAGTGCCTCACTCTAATCCCTCACCCAGTGTCTCACTCTAATCCCCCAGTGTCTCTCTAATCCCTCACCCAGTGTCTCACTCTAATCCCCCAGTGTCTCTCTAATCCCTTGCCCAGTGTCTCACTCTAATATCCCAGTGTCTCACTCTAATCCCTCACCCAGTGTCTCACTCTAATCCCCGTTTATCTCTCTAATATCCCAGTGTCTCACTTTAATCCCTCTCCCAATGTCTCACTCTAATCCCTCGTTGCCTCTTTGATGTCTCACCCAGTGTCTCACTCTAATCCTTCGCCCAGTGTCTCACTCTAATATCCCAGTGTCTCACTTTAATCCCTCTCCCAGTGTCTCACTCTAATCCCCCAGTGCCTCACTTTAATCTCTCATCCAGTGTCTAACTCCAATCTCTCACCAAGTGTCTCACTCTAACCCCCCAGTGTCTCTCTAATCCCTTGCCCAGTGTCTCACTCTAATATCCCAGTGTCTCACTCTAATCCCTCACCCAGTGTCTCACTCTAATCCCCGTTTATCTCTCTAATATCCCAGTGTCTCACTTTAATCCCTCTCCCAATGTCTCACTCTAATCCCTCATTGCCTCTTTGATGTCTCACCCAGTGTCTCACTCTAATCCCTCGCCCAGTGTCTCACTCTAATATCCCAGTGTCTCACTTTAATCCCTCTCCCAGTGTCTCACTCTAATCCCCCAGTGCCTCACTTTAATCTCTCATCCAGTGTCTCACTCTAATTCCCCAGTGCCTCACTCTAATCTCTCACCAAGTGTCTCACTCTAACCCCCCAGTGTCTCTCTAATCCCTTGCCGTGTCTCACTCTAATATCCCAGTGTCTCACTCGAATCCCTCACCCAGTGACTCACTCTAATCCCCCAGTGTCTCACTTTAATCTCTCACCCAGTGTCTCTCTAATTCCCCAGTGCCTCACTCTAATCCCTCACCCAGTGTCTCACTCTAATCCCCCAGTGTCTCTCTAATCCCTTGCCCAGTGTCTCACTCTAATCCCTCACCCAGTGACTCACTCTAATCCCCCAGTGTCACTCTAATCAACCAGTGTCTCACTCTAATCCCTCACCCAGTCTCACTCTAATCCCCCAGTGTCTCGTCTCACTCTAATCCTTCACCCAGTGTCTCACTCTAATACTCCAGTGCCTCACTCTAATCCCCCAGTGTCTCACTTTAATCCCCCAGTATCTCACTCTAATACCCCAGTGCCTCACTCTAATCCGTCACTCAGTTTCTCACTCTAATCCCCCAGTGTCTCACTCTAATCCCTCACCGTGTCTCACTCTAATAACGCAGTGCCTCACTCTAATCCCCGTGTCTAACTCAAATCGCTCACCCAGTGTCTCACTCTAATCCCTCACCGTGTCTGACTCTAATCCCCCAGTGTCTCACTGAAATGCCTCACCCAGTCACTCTAATCCCTCACCCAGTGTCTCACTCTAATCCCCGTGCCTCACTCTATAATCATCCAGTGTCTCACTTTAATCACTCAAGTGTCTCACTCTAATCCCCCAGTGTCTCACTAATCCCTCGCCCAGTGTCTCACTCTAATATCCCAGTGTCTCACTTTAATCCCTCTCCCAATGTCTCACTCTAATCCCTCAGTTCCTCACTTTGATGTCTCACCCAGTGTCTCACTCTAATATCAGTGTCTCACTTTAATCCCTCTCCCAGTGTCTCACTCTAATCCCCCAGTGCCTCACTTTGATGTCTCACCCAGTGTCTCACTCTAATCCCCCAGTGCCTCACTTTAATCTCTCACCCAGTGTCACACTCCAATTCCCCAGTGCCTCACTCTAATCCCTCACCCAGTGTCTCACTCTAATCCCCGTGTCTCTCTAATCCCTTGCCCAGTATCTCAATCTAATATCCCAGTGTCTCACTCTAATCCCTCACCCAGTGACTCACTCTAATCCCCCAGTGCCTCACTCTAATCCCTCACCCAGTGTCTCACTCTAATCCCCCAGTGTCTCTCTAATACCTTGCCCAGTGTCTCACTCTAATATCCCAGTATCTCACTCTAATCCCTCACGCAGTGTCTCACTCTAATCCCCGTTTATCTCTCTAATATCCCAGTGTCTCACTTTAATCCCTCTCCCAATGTCTCACTCTAATCCCTCATTGCCTCACTTTGATCTCTCACCCAGTGTCTAACTCTAATCCCCCAGTGTCTCACTGAAATGACTCACCCGGTCACTCAAATCCCTCAACGAGTGTCTCACTCTAATCCCTGTGCTTTCACTCTATATTCACCCAGTGTCTCACATTAATCACCAGTGACTCACTCTAATCCGCCAGTGTCTCACTCTAATCCCCCAGTGTCTCACTCTAATCCCCCAGTGTCTCACCCTAATCCCTCACCCCGTCTCACTCTAATCCCCCAGTGTCTCGTCTCACTCTAATCCCTCACAGTGTCTCACTCTAATACTCCAGTGCCTCACTCTAATCCCTCACCCAGTGTTTCACTTTAATCACCCAGTGTCTCACTCTAATACTCCAGTGCCTCACTCGAATCCCTCACCCAGTGTTTCACTTTAATCACCCAGTGTCTCACTCTAATACTCCAGTGCCTCACTCTAATCCCTGTGCCTCACTCTAATCCCTCACTCAGTTTCTCACTCTAATCCCCCAGTGTCTCACTCTAATCCCTCAGCGTGTCTCACTCTAATCACGCAGTGCCTCACTCTGATCCCCGTGTCTCAGTCAAATCCCTCACCCAGTGTCTCACTCTAATCCCGCACCGTGTTTCACTCTAATCCCCCAGTGTCTCACTGAAATGCCTCACCCAGTCACTCTAATCCCTCACCCAGTGTCTCACTCTAATCCCCGTGCTTCACTCTAATCCCCCAGTGTCTCACTAATCCCTCGCCGTTTATCTCACTAATATCCCAGTGTCTCACTTTAATCCCTCTCCCAATGTCTCGCTCTAATCCCTCATTGCCTCTTTGATGTCTCACCCAGTGTCTCACTCTAATCCTTCGCCCAGTGTCTCACTCTAATATCCCAGTGTCTCACTTTAATCCCTCTCCCAGTGTCTCACTCTAATCCCCCAGTGCCTCACTTTAATCTCTCATCCAGTGTCTCACTCTAATTCCCCAGTGCCTCACTCTAATCTCTCACCAAGTGTCTCACTCTAACCCCCCAGTGTCTCTCTAATCCCTTGCCGTGTCTCACTCTAATATCCCAGTGTCTCACTCTAATCCCTCACCCAGTGACTCACTCTAATCCCCCAGTGCCTCACTTTAATCTCTCACCCAGTGTCTCTCTAATTCCCCAGTGCCTCACTCTAATCCCTCACCCAGTGTCTCACTCTAATCCCCCAGTGTCTCTCTAATCCCTTGCCCAGTGTCTCACTCTAAACCCTCACCCAGTGACTCACTCTAATCCCCCAGTGTCACTCTAATCAACCAATGTCTCACTCGAATCCCTCACCCAGTGTCTCACTCTAATCCCTGTGCCTCACTCTAGTCACCCAGTGTCTCACTCTAATCCCCCAGTGTCTCACTCTAATCCCTCACCCAGTCTCACTCTAATCCCCCAGTGTCTCGTCTCACTCTAATCCTTCACGCAGTGTCTCACTTTAATCACCCAGTGTCTCACTCTAATACTCCAGTGCCTCACTCTAATCCCCCAGTGTCTCACTTTAATCCCCCAGTGTCTCACTCTAATACCCCAGTGCCTCACTCTAATCCCTCACTCAGTTTCTCACTCTAATCCCCCAGTGTCTCACTCTAATCCCTCACCGTGTCTCACTCTAATAACGCAGTGCCTCACTCTAATCCCCGTGTCTCACTCAAATCCCTCACCCAGTGTCTCACTCTAATCCCTGTGACTCACTCTATAGTCACCCAGTGTCTCACTTTAATCACCAGTGTCTCACTCTAATCCCCCAGTGTCTCACTCTAATCCCTCACCCAGTCTCACTCTAATCCCCCAGTGTCTCGTCTCACTCTAATCCCTCACGCAGTGTCTCACTCTAATACTCCAGTGCCTCACTCTAATCCCTGTCTCACTCTAATCCCTCACGCAGTGTCTCACTCTAATACTCCAGTGCCTCACTCTAATCCCTGTCTCACTCTAATCCCTCACCCAACATCTTACTCTAATCCCCCAGTGTCTCACTCTAATCCCTCATCCAGTGTCTCACTTTAATCACCCAGTGTCTCACTCTAATACTCCAGTGCCTCGCTCTACTCCCCCAGTGTCTCACTTTAATCCCCCAGTGCCTCACTCTAATCCCCCAGTGTCTCACTCTAATCCCTCACCGTGTCTCACTCTAATCACGCAGTGCCTCACTCTAATCCCCCAGTGTCTCACTCAAATCCCTCACCCAGTGTCTCACTCAAATCCCTCAACCAGTGTCTCACTCTAATCCCCCACCGTGACTGACTCTAATCCCCCAGTGTCTCACTGAAATGCCTCACCCAGTCACTCTACTCCCTCACCCAGTGTCTCACTCTAATCCCCGTGCCTCACTCTATAATCATCAAGTGTCTCACTTTAATCACTCAAGTGTTTCACTCTAATCCCCGTGTCTCACTAATCACTCGCCGTGTGTCTCATCTAATATCCCAGTGTCTCACTTTAATCCCTCTCCCAATGTCTCACTCTAATCCCTCAGTGCCTCACTTTGATGTCTCACCCAGTGTCTCACTCTAATCCTTCGCCCAGTGTCTCACTCTAATATCACAATGTCTCACTTTAATCCCTCTCCCAGTGTCTCACTCTAATCCCCCAGTGCCTCACTCTAATCCCTCACCCAGTGTCTCACTCTAATCCCCCAGTGTCTCTCTAATCCCTTGCCCAGTGTCTCACTCTAATATCCCAGTGTCTCACTCTAATATCAGTGTCTCACTCTAATCCCTCACCCAGTGTCTCACTCTAATCCCCCAGTGCCTCACTCTAATCCCTCACCCAGTGTCTCACTCTAATCCCCCAGTGTCTCTCTAATCCCTTGCCCAGTGTCTCACTCTAATATCCCAGTGTCTCACTCTAATATCAGTGTCTCACTCTAATCCCTCACCCAGTGACTCACTCTAATCCCCCAGTGCCTCACTTTAATCTCTCACCCAGTGTCTCACTCTAATCCCCCACTGTCTCTCTAATCCCTCTCCCAGTGTCTCACTCTAATCCCCCAGTGCCTCACTTTGATCTCTCACCCAGTGTCTCTCTAATCCATTGCCCAGTGTCTCAACCGAATCCCCCAGTGTCTCACTCTAATCACGCAGTGCCTCACTCCAATCCCCCAGTGTCTCACTCTAATCCCCCAGTGTCTCACTCTAATCACGCAGTGCCTCACTCCAATCCCCCAGTGTCTCACTCTAATCCCTCACCGTGTCTTACTCTCATCCCCCAGTGTCTCGCTGAAATGCCTCACCCAGTCACCCTAATCCCTCACCCTGTGTTTCACTCTAATCCCCGTGCCTCACTCTATAATCATCCAGTGTCTCACTTTAATCACTCAAGTGTCTCCCTCGAATCCCTGTGTCTCACTCTAATCCCCCGTGTCTCACTAATCCCTCGCCCAGTGTCTCACTCTAATATCCCAGTCTCACTTTAATCCCTCTCCCAGTGTCTCACTCCAATCCCCCAGTGCCTCACTTTGATCTCTCACCCAGTGTCTCACTCTAATCCCCCAGTGTCTCTCTAATCTATTGCCCAGTGTCTCACTCTAGTCCCCCAGTGTCTCACTGAAATGACTCACCCGGTCACTCAAATCCCTCACCGAGTGTCTCACTCTAATCCCTGTGCTTTCACTCTATAATCACCCAGTGTCTCACTCTAATCCCTGTGCTTTCACTCTATATTCACCCAGTGTCTCACATTAATCACCAGTGACTCACTCTAATCCGCCAGTGTCTCAGTCTAATCCCCCAGTGTCTCACTCTAATCCCTCACCCAGTCTCACTCTAATCCCCCAGTGTCTCGTCTCACTCTAATCCCTCACAGTGTCTCACTCTAATACTCCAGTGCCTCACTCTAATCCCTCACCCAGTGTCTCACTTTAATCACCCAGTGTCTCACTCTAATACTCCAGTGCCTCACTCTAATCCCTCACCCAGTGTCTCACTTTAATCACCCAGTGTCTCACTCTAATACTCCAGTGCCTCACTCTAATCCCTGTGCCTCACTCTAATCCCTCACTCAGTTTCTCACTCTAATCCCCGTGTCTCACTCTAATCACGCAGTGCCTCACTCTAATCCCCGTGTCTCACTCAAATCCCTCACCCAGTGTCTCACTCTAATCCCTCACCGTGTCTCACTCTAATCCCCCAGTGTCTCACTGAAATGCCTCACCCAGTCACTCTAATCCCTCACCCAGTGTCTCACTCTAATCCCCGTGCCTCACTCTATAATCATCCAGTGTCTCACTTTAATCACTCAAGTGTCTCCCTCTAATCTCCGTGTCTCACTCTAATCCCCCAGTGTCTCACTAATCCCTCGCCGTTTATCTCCCTAATATCCCAGTGTCTCACTTTAATCCCTCTCCCAATGTCTCACTCTAATCCCTCAGTGCCTCACTTTGATGTCTCACCCAGTGTCTCACTCTAATCCTTCGCCCAGTGTCTCACTCTAATATCCCAGTGTCTCACTTTAATCCCTCTCCCAGTGTCTCACTCTAATCCCCCAGTGCCTCACTTTAATCTCTCACCCAATGTCTCACTCTAATTCCCCAGTGCCTCACTCTAATCCCTCACCCAGTGTCTCACTCTAATCCCCGTGTCTCTCTAATCCCTTGCCCAGTGACTCACTCTAATATCCCAGTGTCTCACTCTAATCCCTCACCCAGTGACTCACTCTAATCCCCCAGTGCCTCACTTTAATCTCTCACCCAGTGTCTCACTCTAATTCCCCAGTGCCTCACTCTAATCCCTCACCCAGTGTCTCTCTAATCCATTGCCCAGTGTCTCACCCGAATCCCCCAGTGTCTCACTCTAATCACGCAGTGCCTCACTCCAATCCCCCAGTGTCTCACTCTAATCCCTCACCGTGTCTTACTCTCATCCCCCAGTGTCTCGCTGAAATGCCTCACCCAGTCACCCTAATCCCTCCCCCTGTGTTTCACTATAATCCCCGTGCCTCACTCTATAATCATCCAGTGTCTCACTTTAATCACTCAAGTGTCTCCCTCGAATCCCTGTGTCTCACTCTAATCCCCCGTGTCTCACTAATCCCTCGCCCAGTGTCTCACTCTAATATCCCAGTCTCACTTTAATCCCTCTCCCAGTGTCTCACTCCAATCCCCCAGTGCCTCACTTTGATCTCTCACCCAGTGTCTCACTCTAATCCCCCAGTGTCTCTCTAATCTATTGCCCAGTGTCTCACTCTAGTCCCCCAGTGTCTCACTGAAATGACTCACCCGGTCACTCAAATCCCTCACCCAGTGTCTCACTCTAATCCCTGTGCTTTCACTCTATATTCACCCAGTGTCTCACATTAATCACCAGTGACTCACTCTAATCCGCCAGTGTCTCAGTCTAATCCCCCAGTGTCTCTCTAATCCCTTGCCCAGTGTCTCACTCTAATCCCTCACCCAGTGACTCACTCTAATCCCCCAGTGCCTCACTCTAATCCCTCACCCAGTGTCTCACTCTAATCCCCAGTGTCTCTCTAATCCCTTGCCCAGTGTCTCACTCTAATATCCCAGTGTCTCACTCTAATCCCTCACCCAGTGTCTCACTCTAATCCCCGTTTATCTCTCTAATATCCCAGTGTCTCACTTTAATCCCTCTCCCAATGTCTCACTCTAATCCCTCATTGCCTCTTTGATGTCTCACCCAGTGTCTCACTCTAATCCTTCGCCCAGTGTCTCACTCTAATATCCCAGTGTCTCACTTTAATCCCTCTCCCAGTGTCTCACTCTAATCCCCCAGTGCCTCACTTTAATCTCTCATCCAGTGTCTCACTCTAATTCCCCAGTGCCTCACTCTAATCTCTCACCAAGTGTCTCACTCTAAACCCCCAGTGTCTCTCTAATCCCTTGCCCAGTGTCTCACTCTAATATCCCAGTGTCTCACTCTAATCCCTCACCCAGAGTCTCACTCTAATCCCCGTTTATCTCTCTAATATCCCAGTGTCTCACTTTAATCCCTCTCCCAATGTCTCACTCTAATCCCTCATTGCCTCCTTGATGTCTCACCCAGTGTCTCACTCTAATCCTTCGCCCAGTGTCTCACTCTAATATCCCAGTGTCTCACTTTAATCCCTCTCCCAGTGTCTCACTCTAATCCCCCAGTGCCTCACTTTAATCTCTCACCAAGTGTCTCACTCTAACCCCCCAGTGTCTCTCTAATCCCTTGCCGTGTCTCACTCTAATATCCCAGTGTCTCACTCTAATCCCTCACCCAGTGACTCACTCTAATCCCCCAGTGCCTCACTTTAATCTCTCACCCAGTGTCTCTCTAATTCCCCAGTGCCTCACTCTAATCCCTCACCCAGTGTCTCACTCTAATCCCCCAGTGTCTCTCTAATCCCTTGCCCAGTGTCTCACTCTAATAACGCAGTGCATCACTCTAATCCCCGTGTCTAACTCAAATCCCTCACCCAGTGTCTCACTCTAATCCCTCACCGTGTCTCACTCTAATCCCCCAGTGTCTCGTCTCACTCTAATCCTTCACCCAGTGTCTCACTCTAATACTCCAGTGCCTCACTCTAATTCCCCAGTGTCTCACTTTAATCCCCCAGTATCTCACTCTAATACCCCAGTGCCTCACTCTAATCCCTCACTCAGTTTCTCACTCTAATCCCCCAGTGTCTCACTCTAATCCCTCACCGTGTCTCACTCTAATAACGCAGTGCCTCACTCTAATCCCCGTGTCTAACTCAAATCCCTCACCCAGTGTCTCACTCTAATCCCTCACCGTGTCTCACTCTAATCCCCCAGTGTCTCACTGAAATGCCTCACCCAGTCACTCTAATCCCTCACCCAGTGTCTCACTCTAATCCCTCATTGCCTCACTTTGATGTCTCACCCAGTGTCTCACTCTAATCCTTCGCCCAGTGTCTCACTCTAATCCCCCAGTGCCTCACTTTAATCTCTCATCCAGTGTCTCACTCTAATCCCCCAGTGCCTCACTCTAATCCCTCACCCAGTGTCTCACTCTAATCCCCCAGTGTCTCTCTAATCCCTCACCCAGTGTCTCACTCTAATATCCCAGTGTCTCACTCTAATCCCTCACCCAGTGACTCACTCTAATCCCCCAGTGCCTCACTCTAATCCATCACCCAGTGTCTCACTCTAATCCCCCAGTGTCTCTCTAATACCTTGCCCAGTGTCTCACTCTAATATCCCAGTATCTCACTCTAATCCCTCACCCAGTGTCTCACTCTAATCCCCGTTTATCTCTCTAATATCCCAGTGTCTCACTTTAATCCCTCTCCCAATGTCTCACTCTAATCCCTCATTGCCTCACTTTGATGTCTCACCCAGTGTCTCACTCTAATCCTTCGTCCAGTGTCTCACTCTAATATCCCAGTGTCTCACTTTAATCCCTCACCCAGTGTCTCACTCTAATCCCCCAGTGTCTCTCTAATCCCTCACCCAGTGTCTCACTCTAATATCCCGGTGTCTCACTCTAATCCCTCACCCAGTGACTCACTCTAATCCCCCAGTGTCACTCTAATCAACCAGTGCCTCACTCTCATCCCTCACCCAGTGTCTCACTCTAATCCCCGTATCTCTCTAATCCCTTGCCCAGTGTCTCACTCTAATATCCCAGTGTCTTACTCTAATCCCTCACCCAGTGACTCACTCTAATCCCCCAGTGCCTCACTTTAATCTCTCACCCAGTGTCTCACTCTAATTCCCCAGTGCCTCACTCTCATCCCTCACCCAGTGTCTCACTCCAATCCCCCAGTGTCTCTCTAATCCCTCTCCCAGTGTCTCACTCTAATCCCCCAGTGCCTCACTTTGATCTCTCACCCAGTGTCTCTCTAATCCATTGCCCAGTGTCTCACTCTAATCCCCCAGTGTCTCACTCTAATCACGCAGTGCCTCACTCCAATCCCCCAGTGTCTCACTCTAATCACCCAGTGACTCACTCGACTCCCTCACCCAGTGTCTCACTCTAATCCCTCACCGTGTCTCACTCTAATCCCCCAGTGTCTCACTGAAATGCCTCACCCAGTCACCCTAATCCCTCACCCAGTGTTTCACTCTAATCCCCGTGCCTCACTCTATAATCATTCAGTGTCTCACTTCAATCACTCAAGTGTCTCCCTCGAATCCCTGTGTCTCACTCTAATCCCCCGTGTCTCACTAATCCCTCGCCCAGTGTCTCACTCTAATATCCCAGTCTCACTTTAATCCCTCTCCCAGTGTCTCACTCCAATCCCCCAGTGCCTCACTTTGATCTCTCACCCTGTGTCTCACTCTAATCGCCCAGTGTCTCACTGAAATGACTCACCCGGTCACTCAAATCCCTCACCGAGTGTCTCACTCTAATCCCTGTGCTTTCACTCTATATTCACCCAGTGTCTCACATTAATCACCAGTGACTCACTCTAATCCGCCAGTGTCTCACTCTAAGCCCCCAGTGTCTCACTCTAATCCCTCACCCAGTCTCACTCTAATCCCCCAGTGTCTCGTCTCACTCTAATCCCTCACAGTGTCTCACTCTAATACTCCAGTGCCTCACTCTAATCCCTGTGTCTCACTCTAATCCCCCAGTGTCTCACTCTAATCCCCCAGTGACTCACTCTAATCCCTCACCCAGTGTCTCACTTTAATCACCCAGAGTCTCACTCTAATACTCCAGTGCCTCACTCTAATCCCTGTGCCTCACTCTAATCCCTCACTCAGTTTCTCACTCTAATCCCCCAGTGTCTCACTCTAATCCCTCACCGTGTCTCACTCTAATCACGCAGTGCCTCACTCTAATCCCCGTGTCTCACTCAAATCCCTCACCCAGTGTCTCACTCTAATCCCTCACCGTGTCTCACTCTAATCCCCCAGTGTCTCACTGAAATGCCTCACCCAGTCACTCTAATCCCTCACCCAGTGTCTCACTCTAATCCCCGTGCCTCACTTTAATCACTCAAGTGTCTCACTCTAATCTCCGTCTCACTCTAATCCCCCAGTGTCTCACTAATCCCTTGCCGTTTATCTCTCTAATATCCCAGTGTCTCACTTTAATCCCTCTCCCAATGTCTCACTCTAATCCCTCATTGCCTCTTTGATGTCTCACCCAGTGTCTCACTCTAATCCTTCGCCCAGTGTCTCACTCTAATATCCCAGTGTCTCACTTTAATCCCTCTCCCAGTGTCTCACTCTAATCCCCCAGTGCCTTATTTTAATCTCTCATCCAGTGTCTCACTCTAATTCCCCAGTGCCTCACTCTAATCTCTCACCAAGTGTCTCACTCTAATCCCCCAGTGTCTCTCTAATCCCTTGCCGTGTCTCACTCTAATATCCCAGTGTCTCACTCTAATCCCTCACCCAGTGACTCACTCTAATTCCCCAGTGCCTCACTCTAATCCCTCACCCAGTGTCTCACTCTAATCCCCCAGTGTCTCTCTAATCCCTTGCCCAGTGTCTCACTCTAATCCCTCACCCAGTGACTCACTCTGATCCCCCAGTGTCACTCTAATCAACCAGTGTCTCACTCTAATCCCTGTGCCTCACTCTAGTCACCCAGTGTCTCACTTTAATCACCAGTGTCTCACTCTAATCCCCCAGTGTCTCACTCTAATCCACCAGTGTCTCACTCTAATCCCCCAGTGTCTCACTCTAATCCCTCACCCAGTCTCACTCTAATCCCCCAGTGTCTTGTCTCACTCTAATCCTTCACGCAGTATCTCACTTTAATCACCCAGTGTCTCACTCTAATCCCCCAGTGTCTCGTCTCACTCTAATCCTTCACGCAGTGTCTCACTTTCATCACCCAGTGTCTCACTCTAATACTCCAGTGCCTCACTCTAATACTCCAGTGCCTCACTCTAATCCCCCAGTGTCTCGTCTCACTCTAATCCTTCACGCAGTGTCTCACTTTAATCACCCAGTGTCTCACTCTAATACTCCAGTGCCTCACTCTAATCCCCCAGTGTCTCGCTTCAATCCCCCAGTGTCTCTCTAGTACCCCAGTGCCTCACTCTAATCCCTCACTCAGTTTCTCACTCTAATCCCTCACCCAGTGACTCACTCTAATCCCCCAGTGCCTCACTCTAATCCCTCACCCAGTGTCTCACTCTAATCCCCCAGTGTCTCTCTAATCCCTTGCCCAGTGTCTCACTCTATTATCCCAGTGTCTCACTCTAATCCCTCACCCAGTGTCTCACTCTAATCCCCGTTTATCTCTCTAATATCCCAGTGTCTCACTTTAATCCCTCTCCCAATGTCTCACTCTAATCCCTCATTGCCTCTTTGATGTCTCACCCAGTGTCTCACTCTAATCCTTCGCCCAGTGTCTCACTCTAATATCCCAGTGTCTCACTTTAATCCCTCTCCCAGTGTCTCACTCTAATCCCCAGGTGCCTCACTTTAATCTCTCATCCAGTGTCTCACTCTAATTCCCCAGTGCCTCACTCTAATCTCTCACCAAGTGTCTCACTCTAACCCCCCAGTGTCTCTCTAATCCCTTGCCGTGTCTCACTCTAATATCCCAGTGTCTCACTCTAATCCCTCACCCAGTGACTCACTCTAATCCCCCAGTGCCTCACTTTAATCTCTCACCCAGTGTCTCTCTAATTCCCCAGTGCCTCACTCTAATCCCTCACCCAGTGTCTCACTCTAATCCCCCAGTGTCTCTCTAATCCCTTGCCCAGTGTCTCACTCTAATCCCTCACCCAGTGACTCACTCTAATCAACCAGTGTCTCACTCTAATCCCTCACCCAGTGTCTAACTCTAATCCCTGTGCCTCACTCTAGTCACCCAGTGTCTCACTTTAATCACCAGTGTCTCACTCTAATCCCCCAGTGTCTCACTCTAATCCCTCACCCAGTCTCACTCTAATCCCCCAGTGTCTCGTCTCACTCTAATCCTTCACGCAGTGTCTCACTTTAATCACCCAGTGTCTCACTCTAATACTCCAGTGCCTCACTCTAATCCCCCAGTGTCTCACTCTAATCCCTCACCGTGTCTCACTCTAATAACGCAGTGCCTCACTCTAATCCCCGTGACTCACTCAAATCCCTCACCCAGTGTCTCACTCTAATCCCTCACCGTGTCTGACTCTAATCCCCCAGTGTCTCACTGAAATGCCTCACCCAGTCACTCTAATCCCTCACCCAGTGGCTCACTCTAATCCCCGTGCCTCACTCTATAATCATCCAGTGTCTGACTTTAATCACTCAAGTGTCTCACTCTAATCCCCCAGTGTCTCACTAATCCCTCGCAGTGTCTCACTCTAATCCCCCAGTGTCTCACTAATCCCTCGCCGTGTCTCACTCTAATATCCCAGTGTCTCACTTTAATCCCTCTCCCAATGTCTAACTCTAATCCCTCAGTGCCTCACTTTGATGTCTCACCCAGTGTCTCACTCTAATATCAGTGTCTCACTTTAATCCCTCTCCCAGTGTCTCACTCTAATCCCCCAGTGCCTCACTTTAATCTCTCACCCAGTGTCACACTCCAATTCCCCAGTGCCTCACTCTAATCCCTCACCCAGTGTCTCACTCTAATCCCCGTGTCTCTCTAATCCCTTGCCCAGTGTCTCACTCTAATATCCCAGTGTCTCACTCTAATCCCTCACCCAGTGACTCACTCTAATCCCCCAGTGCCTCACTCTAATCCCTCACCCAGTGTCTCACTCGAATCCCCCAGTGTCTCTCTAATACCTTGCCCAGTGTCTCACTCTAATATCCCAGTATCTCACTCTAATCCCTCACCCAGTGTCTCACTCTAATCCCCGTTTATCTCTCTAATATCCCAGTGTCTCACTTTAATCCCTCTCCCAATGTCTCACTCTAATCCCTCATTGCCTCACTTTGATGTCTCACCCAGTGTCTCACTCTAATCCTTCGTCCAGTGTCTCACTCTAATATCCCAGTGTCTCACTTTAATCCCTCTCCCAGTGTCTCACTCTAATCCCCCAGTGCCTCACTTTAATCTCTCATCCAGTGTCTCACTCTAATCCCCAGTGCCTCACTCTAATCCCTCAACCAGTGTCTCACTCTAATCCCCCAGTGTCTCTCTAATCCCTCACCCAGTGTCTCACTCTAATATCCCAGTGTCTCACTCTAATCCCTCACCCAGTGACTCACTCTAATCCCCCAGTGTCACTCTAATCAACCAGTGTCTCACTCTAATCCCCCAGTGTCTCACTCTAATCCCCATTTATCTCTCTAATATCCCAGTGTCTCACTTTAATCCCTCTCCCTATGTCTCACTCTAATCCCTCATTGCCTCACTTTGATGTCTCACCCAGTGTCTCACTCTAATCCTTCGCCCAGTGTCTTACTCTAATATCCCAGTGTCTCACTTTAATCCCTCTCCCAGTGTCTCACTCTAATCCCCCAGTGCCTCACTTTAATCTCTCATCCAGTGTCTCACTCTAATCCCCCAGTGCCTCACTCTAATCCCTCACCCAGTGTCTCACTCTAATCCCCCAGTGTCTCTCTAATCCCTCACCCAGTGTCTCACTCTAATATCCCAGTGTCTCACTCTAATCCCTCACCCAGTGACTCACTCTAATCCCCCAGTGCCTCACTCTAATCCCTCACCCAGTGTCTCACTCTAATCCCCCAGTGTCTCTCTAATCCCTTGCCCAGTGTCTCACACTAATATCCCAGTATCTCACTCTAATCCCTCACCCAGTGTCTCACTCTAATCCCCGTTTATCTCTCTAATATCCCAGTGTCTCACTTTAATCCCTCTCCCAATGTCTCACTCTAATCCCTCATTGCCTCACTTTGATGTCTCACCCAGTGTCTCACTCTAATCCTTCGCCCAGTGTCTCACTCTAATATCCCAGTGTCTCACTTTAATCCCTCTCCCAGTGTCTCAATCTAATCCCCCAGTGCCTCACTCTAATCCCTCACCCAGTGTCTCACTCTAATCCCCCAGTGTCTCTCTAATCCCTCACCCAGTGTCTCACTCTAATATCCCAGTGTCTCACTCTAATCCCTCACCCAGTGACTCACTCTAATCCCCCAGTGTCACTCTAATCAACCAGTGTCTCACTCTAATCCCTCACCCAGTGTCTCACTCTAATCCCCGTGTCTCTCTAATCCCTTGCCCAGTGTCTCACTCTAATATCCCAGTGTCTCTCTAATCCCTCACCCAGTGTCTCACTCTAATATCCCAGTGTCTCACTCTAATCCCTCACCCAGTGTCTCACTCTAATCCCCGTGTCTCTCTAATCCCTTGCCCAGTGTCTCACTCTAACCCCTCACCCAGTGACTCACTCTAATCCCCCAGTGCCTCACTTTAATCTCTCACCCAGTGTCTCACTCTAATTCCCCAGTGCCTCACTCTAATCCCTCACCCAGTGTCTCACTGCAATCCCCCAGTGTCTCTCTAATCCCTCTCCCAGTGTCTCACTCTAATCCCCCAGTGTCTCACTCTAATCACGCAGTGCCTCACTCCAATCCCCCAGTGTCTCACTCTAATCACCCAGTGACTCACTCGACTCCCTCACCCAGTGTCTCACTCTAATCCCTCACCGTGTCTCACTCTAGTCCCCCAGTGTCTCACTGAAATGCCTCACCCAGTCACCCTAATCCCTCACCCAGTGTTTCACTCTAATCCCCGTGCCTCACTCTATAATCATCCAGTGTCTCACTTCAATCACTCAAGTGTCTCCCTCGAATCCCTGTGTCTCACTCTAATCCCCCGTGTCTCACTAATCCCTCGCCCAGTGTCTCACTCTAATATCCCAGTCTCACTTTAATCCCTCTCCCAGTGTCTCACTCCAATCCCCCAGTGCCTCTTTGAACTCTCACCCAGTGTCTCACTCTAATCCCCGTGTCTCTCTAATCCATTGCCCAGTGTCTCATTTTAATATCCCAGTGTCTCACTGTAATCCCCCAGTGTCTCACTGAAATGACTCACTCGGTCACTCAAATCCCTCACCGAGTGTCTCACTCTAATCCCTGTGCTTTCACTCTATATTCACCCAGTGTCTCACATTAATCACCAGTGACTCACTCTAATCCGCCAGTGTCTCACTCTAATCCCCCAGTGTCTCACTCTAATCCCTCACCCAGTCTCACTCTAATCCCCCAGTGTCTCGTCTCACTCTAATCCCTCACAGTGTCTCACTCTAATACTCCAGTGCCTCACTCTAATCCCTCACCCAGTGTCTCACTTTAATCACCCAGAGTCTCACTCTAATACTCCAGTGCCTCACTCTAATCCCTGTGCCTCACTCTAATCCCTCACTCAGTTTCTCACTCTAATCCCCCAGTGTCTCACTCTAATCCCTCACCGTGTCTCACTCTAATCACGCAGTGCCTCACTCTAATCCCCGTGTCTCACTCAAATCCCTCACCCAGTGTCTCACTCTAATCCCCCAGTGTCTCACTGAAATGCCTCACCCAGTCACTCTAATCCCTCACCCAGTGTCTCACTCTAATCCCCGTGCCTGACTCTATAATCATCCAGTGTCTCACTTTAATCACTCAAGTGTCTCACTCTAATCTCCGTCTCACTCTAATCCCCCAGTGTCTCACTAATCCCTCGCCGTTTATCTCTCTAATATCCCAGTGTCTCACTTTAATCCCTCTCCCAATGTCTCACTCTAATCCCTCATTGCCTCTTTGATGTCTCACCCAGTGTCTCACTCTAATCCTTCGCCCAGTGTCTCACTCTAATATCCCAGTGTCTCACTTTAATCCCTCTCCCAGTGTCTCACTCTAATCCCCCAGTGCCTCATTTTAATCTCTCATCCAGTGTCTCACTCTAATTCCCCAGTGCCTCACTCTAATCTCTCACCAAGTGTCTCACTCTAATCCCCCAGTGTCTCTCTAATCCCTTGCCGTGTCTCACTCTAATATCCCAGTGTCTCACTCTAATCCCTCACCCAGTGACTCACTCTAATTCCCCAGTGCCTCACTCTAATCCCCCAGTGTCTCTCTAATCCCTTGCCCAGTGTCTCACTCTAATCCCTCACCCAGTGACTCACTCTGATCCCCCAGTGTCACTCTAATCAACCAGTGTCTCACTCTAATCCCTCACCCAGTGTCTCACTCTAATCCCTGTGCCTCACTCTAGTCACCCAGTGTCTCACTTTAATCACCAGTGTCTCACTCTAATCCCCCAGTGTCTCACTCTAATCCCCCAGTGTCTCACTCTAATCCCTCACCCAGTCTCACTATAATCCCCCAGTGTCTCGTCTCACTCTAATCCTTCACCCAGTGTCTCACTCTAATCCCCCAGTGTCTCGTCTCACTCTAATCCTTCACGCAGTGTCTCACTTTAATCACCCAGTGTCTCACTCTAATACTCCAGTGCCTCACTCTAATACTCCAGTGCCTCACTTTAATCCCCCAGTGTCTCTCTAATACCCCAGTGCCTCACTCTAATCCCCCAGTGTCTCACTTCAATCCCCCAGTGTCTCTCTAATACCCCAGTGCCTCACTCTAATCCCTCACTCAGTTTCTCACTCTAATCCCTCACCCAGTGACTCACTCTAATCCCCCAGTGCCTCACTCTAATCCCTCACCCAGTGTCTCACTCTAATCCCCCAGTGTCTCTCTAATCCCTTGCCCAGTGTCTCACTCTATTATCCCAGTGTCTCACTCTAATCCCTCACCCAGTGTCTCACTCTAATCCCCGTTTATCTCTCTAATATCCCAGTGTCTCACTTTAATCCCTCTCCCAATGTCTCACTCTAATCCCTCATTGCCTCTTTGATGTCTCACCCAGTGTCTCACTCTAATCCTTCGCCCAGTGTCTCACTCTAATATCCCAGTGTCTCACTTTAATCCCTCTCCCAGTGTCTCACTCTAATCCCCCAGTGCCTCACTTTAATCTCTCATCCAGTGTCTCACTCTAATTCCCCAGTGCCTCACTCTAATCTCTCACCAAGTGTCTCACTCTAACCCCCCAGTGTCTCTCTAATCCCTTGCCGTGTCTCACTCCAATATCCCAGTGTCTCACTCTAATCCCTCACCCAGTGACTCACTCTAATCCCCCAGTGCCTCACTTTAATCTCTCACCCAGTGTCTCTCTAATTCCCCAGTGCCTCACTCTAATCCCTCACCCAGTGTCTCACTCTAATCCCCCAGTGTCTCTCTAATCCCTTGCCCAGTGTCTCACTCTAATCCCTCACCCAGTGACTCACTCTAATCAACCAGTGTCTCACTCTAATCCCTCACCCAGTGTCTAACTCTAATCCCTGTGCCTCACTCTAGTCACCCAGTGTCTCACTTTAATCACCAGTGTCTCACTCTAATCCCCCAATGTCTCACTCTAATCCCCCAGTGTCTCGTCTCACTCTAATGCTTCACGCGGTGTCTCACTTTAATCACCCAGTGTCTCACTCTAATACTCCAGTGCCTCACTCTAATCCCCCAGTGTCTCACTGTAATCCCTCACCGTGTCTCACTCTAATCCCCCAGTGTCTCACTGAAATGCCTCACCCAGTCACTCTAATCCCTCACCCAGTGTCTCACTCTAATCCCCGTGCCTCACTCTATAATCATCCAGTGTCTCACTTTAATCACTCAAGTGTCTCACTCTAATCCCCCAGTGTCTCACTAATCCCTCGCCGTGTCTCACTCTAATATCCCAGTGTCTCACTTTAATCCCTCTCCCAATGTCTCACTCTAATCCCTCAGTGCCTCACTTTGATGTCTCACCCAGTGTCTCACTCTAATATCAGTGTCTCACTTTAATACCTCTCCTAGTGTCTCACTCTAATCCCCCAGTGCCTCACTTTAATCTCTCACCCAGTGTCACACTCCAATTCCCCAGTGCCTCACTCTAATCCCTCACCCAGTGTCTCACTCTAATCCCCCAGTGTCTCTCTAATCCCATGCCCAGTGTCTCACTCTAATATCCCAGTGTCTCACTCTAATCCCTCACCCAGTGACTCACTCTAATCCCCCAGTGCCTCACTCTAATCCCTCACCCAGTGTCTCACTCTAATCCCCCAGTCTCTCTAATACCTTGCCCAGTGTCTCACTCTAATATCCCAGTGTCTCACTTTAATCCCTCTCCCAATGTCTCACTCTAATCCCTCATTGCCTCACTTTGATGTCTCACCCAGTGTCTCACTCTAATCCTTCGCCCAGTGTCTCACTCTAACATCCCAGTGTCTCACTTTAATCCCTCTCCCAGTGTCTCACTCTAATCCCCCAGTGCCTCACTTTAATCTCTCATCCAGTGTCTCACTCTAATCCCCAGTGCCTCACTCTAATCCCTCACCCAGTGTCTCACTCTAATCCCCCAGTGTCTCTCTAATCAACCAGTGTCTCACTCTAATCCCTCACCCAGTGTCTCACTTTAATCACCAGTGTCTCACTCTCATCCCCCAGTGTCTCACTCTAATCCCCCAGTGTCTCACTTCAATCCCCCAGTGTCTCTCTAATACCCCAGTGCCTCACTCTAATCCCTCACTCAGTTTCTCACTCTAATCCCTCACCCAGTGACTCACTCTAATCCCCCAGTGCCTCACTCTAATCCCTCACCCAGTGTCTCACTCTAATCCCCCAGTGTCTCTCTAATCCCTTGCCCAGTGTCTCACTCTATTATCCCAGTGTCTCACTCTAATCCCTCACCCAGTGTCTCACTCTAATCCCCGTTTATCTCTCTAATATCCCAGTGTCTCACTTTAATCCCTCTCCCAATGTCTCACTCTAATCCCTCATTGCCTCTTTGATGTCTCACCCAGTGTCTCACTCTAATCCTTCGCCCAGTGTCTCACTCTAATATCCCAGTGTCTCACTTTAATCCCTCTCCCAGTGTCTCACTCTAATCCCCCAGTGCCTCACTTTAATCTCTCATCCAGTGTCTCACTCTAATTCCCCAGTGCCTCACTCTAATCTCTCACCAAGTGTCTCACTCTAACCCCCCAGTGTCTCTCTAATCCCTTGCCGTGTCTCACTCCAATATCCCAGTGTCTCACTCTAATCCCTCACCCAGTGACTCACTCTAATCCCCCAGTGCCTCACTTTAATCTCTCACCCAGTGTCTCTCTAATTCCCCAGTGCCTCACTCTAATCCCTCACCCAGTGTCTCACTCTAATCCCCCAGTGTCTCTCTAATCCCTTGCCCAGTGTCTCACTCTAATCCCTCACCCAGTGACTCACTCTAATCAACCAGTGTCTCACTCTAATCCCTCACCCAGTGTCTAACTCTAATCCCTGTGCCTCACTCTAGTCACCCAGTGTCTCACTTTAATCACCAGTGTCTCACTCTAATCCCCCAATGTCTCACTCTAATCCCCCAGTGTCTCGTCTCACTCTAATGCTTCACGCGGTGTCTCACTTTAATCACCCAGTGTCTCACTCTAATACTCCAGTGCCTCACTCTAATCCCCCAGTGTCTCACTCTAATCCCTCACCGTGTCTCACTCTAATCCCCCAGTGTCTCACTGAAATGCCTCACCCAGTCACTCTAATCCCTCACCCAGTGTCTCACTCTAATCCCCGTGCCTCACTCTATAATCATCCAGTGTCTCACTTTAATCACTCAAGTGTCTCACTCTAATCCCCCAGTGACTCACTAATCCCTCGCCGTGTCTCACTCTAATATCCCAGTGTCTCACTTTAATCCCTCTCCCAATGTCTCACTCTAATCCCTCAGTGCCTCACTTTGATGTCTCACCCAGTGTCTCACTCTAATATCAGTGTCTCACTTTAATACCTCTCCTAGTGTCTCACTCTAATCCCCCAGTGCCTCACTTTAATCTCTCACCCAGTGTCACACTCCAATTCCCCAGTGCCTCACTCTAATCCCTCACCCAGTGTCTCACTCTAATCCCCATGTCTCTCTAATCCCATGCCCAGTGTCTCACTCTAATATCCCAGTGTCTCACTCTAATCCCTCACCCAGTGACTCACTCTAATCCCCCAGTGCCTCACTCTAATCCCTCACCCAGTGTCTCACTCTAATCCCCCAGTGTCTCTCTAATACCTTGCCCAGTGTCTCACTCTAATATCCCAGTGTCTCACTTTAATCCCTCTCCCAATGTCTCACTCTAATCCCTCATTGCCTCACTTTGATGTCTCACCCAGTGTCTCACTCTAATCCTTCGCCCAGTGTCTCACTCTAACATCCCAGTGTCTCACTTTAATCCCTCTCCCAGTGTCTCACTCTAATCCCCCAGTGCCTCACTTTAATCTCTCATCCAGTGTCTCACTCTAATCCCCAGTGCCTCACTCTAATCCCTCACCCAGTGTCTCACTCTAATCCCCCAGTGTCTCTCTAATCCCTTGCCCAGTGTCTCACTCTGATCCCCCAGTGTCACTCTAATCAACCAGTGTCTCACTCTAATCCCTCACCCAGTGTCTCACTTTAATCACCAGTGTCTCACTCTCATCCCCCAGTGTCTCACTCTAATCCCCCAGTGTCTCACTTCAATCCCCCAGTGTCTCTCTAATACCCCAGTGCCTCACTCTAATCCCTCACACAGTTTCTCACTCTAATCCCTCACCCAGTGACTCACTCTAATCCCCGTGCCTCACTCTAATCCCTCACCCAGTGTCTCACTCTAATCCCCCAGTGTCTCTCTAATCCCTTGCCCAGTGTCTCACTCTATTATCCCAATGTCTCACTCTAATCCCTCACCCAGTGTCTCACTCTAATCCCCGTTTATCTCTCTAATATCCCAGTGTCTCACTTTAATCCCTCTCCCAATGTCTCACTCTAATCCCTCATTGCCTCTTTGATGTCTCACCCAGTGTCTCAATCTAATCCTTCGCCCAGTGTCTCACTCTAATATCCCAGTGTCTCACTTTAATCCCTCTCCCAGTGTCTCACTCTAATCCCCCAGTGCCTCACTTTAATCTCTCATCCAGTGTCTCACTCTAATTCCCCAGTGTCTCACTCAAATCCCTCACCCAGTGTCTCACTCTAATCCCTCACCGTGTCTGACTCTAATCCCCCAGTGTCTCACTGAAATCCCTCACCCAGTGTCTCACTCTAATCCCCGTGCCTCACTCTATAATCATCCAGTGTCTCAGTTTAATCACTCAAGTGTCTCACTCTAATCCCCCAGTGTCTCACTCTAATCCCTCACCCAGTGACTCACTCTAATTCCCCAGTGCCTCACTCTAATCCCTTACCCAGTGTCTCACTCTAATCCCTTGCCCAGTGTCTCACTCTAATCCCTCACCCAGTGACTCACTCTGATCCCCCAGTGTCACTCTAATCAACCAGTGTCTCACTCTAATCCCTCACCCAGTGTCTCACTCTAATCCCTGTGCCTCACTCTAGTCACCCAGTGTCTCACTTTAATCACCAGTGTCTCACACTAATCCCCCAGTGTCTCACTCTAATCCCCCAGTGTCTCACTCTAATCCACCAGTGTCTCACTCTAATCCCTCACCCAGTCTCACTCTAATCCCCCAGTGTCTCGTCTCACTCTAATCCTTCACGCAGTGTCTCACTTTAATCACCCAGTGTCTCACTCTAATCCCCCAGTGTCTCGTCTCACTCTAATCCTTCACGCAGTGTCTCACTTTAATCACCCAGTGTCTCACTCTAATACTCCAGTGCCTCACTCTAATACTCCAGTGCCTCACTCTAATCCCCCAGTGGCTCGTCTCACTCTAATCCTTCAAGCAGTGTCTCACTTTAATCACCCAGTGTCTCACTCTAATACTCCAGTGCCTCACTCTAATACTCCAGTGCCTCACTCTAATCCCCCAGTGTCTCACTTCAATCCCCCAGTGTCTCTCTAATACCCCAGTGCCTCACTCTAATCCCTCACTCAGTTTCTCACTCTAATCCCTCACCCAGTGAGTCACTCTAATCCCCCAGTGCCTCACTCTAATCCCTCACCCAGTGTCTCACTCTAATCCCCCAGTGTCTGTCTGATCCCTTGCCCAGTGTCTCACTCTATTATCCCAGTGTCTCACTCTAATCCCTCACCCAGTGTCTCACTCTAATCCCCCAGTGTCACTCTAATCAACCAGTGTCTCACTCTAATCCCTCACCCAGTGTCTCACTCTAATCCCCGTGTCTCTCTAATCCCTTGCCCAGTGTCTCACTCTAATATCCCAGTGTCTCTCTAATCCCTCACCCAGTGTCTCACTCTAATATCCCAGTGTCTCACTCTAATCCCTCACCCAGTGTCTCACTCTAATCCCCGTGTCTCTCTAATCCCTTGCCCAGTGTCTCACTCTAACCCCTCACCCAGTGACTCACTCTAATCCCCCAGTGCCTCACTTTAATCTCTCACCCAGTGTCTCACTCTAATTCCCCAGTGCCTCACTCTAATCCCTCACCCAGTGTCTCACTACAATCCCCCAGTGTCTCACTCTAATCACGCAGTGCCTCACTCCAATCCCCCAGTGTCTCACTCTAATCACCCAGTGACTCACTCGACTCCCTCACCCAGTGTCTCACTCTAATCCCTCACCGTGTCTCACTCTAGTCCCCCAGTGTCTCACTGAAATGCCTCACCCAGTCACCCTAATCCCTCACCCAGTGTTTCACTCTAATCCCCGTGCCTCACTCTATAATCATCCAGTGTCTCACTTCAATCACTCAAGTGTCTCCCTCGAATCCCTGTGTCTCACTCTAATCCCCCGTGTCTCACTAATCCCTCGCCCAGTGTCTCACTCTAATATCCCAGTCTCACTTTAATCCCTCTCCCAGTGTCTCACTCCAATCCCCCAGTGCCTCTTTGAACTCTCACCCAGTGTCTCACTCTAATCCCCGTGTCTCTCTAATCCATTGCCCAGTGTCTCATTTTAATATCCCAGTGTCTCACTGTAATCCCCCAGTGTCTCACTGAAATGACTCACTCGGTCACTCAAATCCCTCACCGAGTGTCTCACTCTAATCCCTGTGCTTTCACTCTATATTCACCCAGTGTCTCACATTAATCACCAGTGACTCACTCTAATCCGCCAGTGTCTCACTCTAATCCCCCAGTGTCTCACTCTAATCCCTCACCCAGTCTCACTCTAATCCCCCAGTGTCTCGTCTCACTCTAATCCCTCACAGTGTCTCACTCTAATACTCCAGTGCCTCACTCTAATCCCTCACCCAGTGTCTCACTTTAATCACCCAGAGTCTCACTCTAATACTCCAGTGCCTCACTCTAATCCCTGTGCCTCACTCTAATCCCTCACTCAGTTTCTCACTCTAATCCCCCAGTGTCTCACTCTAATCCCTCACCGTGTCTCACTCTAATCACGCAGTGCCTCACTCTAATCCCCGTGTCTCACTCAAATCCCTCACCCAGTGTCTCACTCTAATCCCCCAGTGTCTCACTGAAATGCCTCACCCAGTCACTCTAATCCCTCACCCAGTGTCTCACTCTAATCCCCGTGCCTGACTCTATAATCATCCAGTGTCTCACTTTAATCACTCAAGTGTCTCACTCTAATCTCCGTCTCACTCTAATCCCCCAGTGTCTCACTAATCCCTCGCCGTTTATCTCTCTAATATCCCAGTGTCTCACTTTAATCCCTCTCCCAATGTCTCACTCTAATCCCTCATTGCCTCTTTGATGTCTCACCCAGTGTCTCTCTCTAATCCTTCGCCCAGTGTCTCACTCTAATATCCCAGTGTCTCACTTTAATCCCTCTCCCAGTGTCTCACTCTAATCCCCCAGTGCCTCATTTTAATCTCATCCAGTGTCTCACTCTAATTCCCCAGTGCCTCACTCTAATCTCTCACCAAGTGTCTCACTCTAATCCCCCAGTGTCTCTCTAATCCCTTGCCGTGTCTCACTCTAATATCCCAGTGTCTCACTCTAATCCCTCACCCAGTGACTCACTCTAATTCCCCAGTGCCTCACTCTAATCCCCCAGTGTCTCTCTAATCCCTTGCCCAGTGTCTCACTCTAATCCCTCACCCAGTGACTCACTCTGATCCCCCAGTGTCACTCTAATCAACCAGTGTCTCACTCTAATCCCTCACCCAGTGTCTCACTCTAATCCCTGTGCCTCACTCTAGTCACCCAGTGTCTCACTTTAATCACCAGTGTCTCACTCTAATCCCCCAGTGTCTCACTCTAATCCCCCAGTGTCTCACTCTAATCCCTCACCCAGTCTCACTATAATCCCCCAGTGTCTCGTCTCACTCTAATCCTTCACCCAGTGTCTCACTCTAATCCCCCAGTGTCTCGTCTCACTCTAATCCTTCACGCAGTGTCTCACTTTAATCACCCAGTGTCTCACTCTAATACTCCAGTGCCTCACTCTAATACTCCAGTGCCTCACTCTAATCCCCCAGTGTCTCGTCTCACTCTAATCCTTCACGCAGTGTCTCACTTTAATCACCCAGTGTCTCACTCTAATACTCCAGTGCCTCACTCTAATACTCCAGTGCCTCACTCTAATCCCCCAGTGTCTCACTTCAATCCCCCAGTGTCTCTCTAATACCCCAGTGCCTCACTCTAATCCCTCACTCAGTTTCTCACTCTAATCCCTCACCCAGTGACTCACTCTAATCCCCCAGTGCCTCACTCTAATCCCTCACCCAGTGTCTCACTCTAATCCCCCAGTGTCTCTCTAATCCCTTGCCCAGTGTCTCACTCTATTATCCCAGTGTCTCACTCTAATCCCTCACCCAGTGTCTCACTCTAATCCCCGTTTATCTCTCTAATATCCCAGTGTCTCACTTTAATCCCTCTCCCAATGTCTCACTCTAATCCCTCATTGCCTCTTTGATGTCTCACCCAGTGTCTCACTCTAATCCTTCGCCCAGTGTCTCACTCTAATATCCCAGTGTCTCACTTTAATCCCTCTCCCAGTGTCTCACTCTAATCCCCCAGTGCCTCACTTTAATCTCTCATCCAGTGTCTCACTCTAATTCCCCAGTGCCTCACTCTAATCTCTCACCAAGTGTCTCACTCTAACCCCCCAGTGTCTCTCTAATCCCTTGCCGTGTCTCACTCCAATATCCCAGTGTCTCACTCTAATCCCTCACCCAGTGACTCACTCTAATCCCCCAGTGCCTCACTTTAATCTCTCACCCAGTGTCTCTCTAATTCCCCAGTGCCTCACTCTAATCCCTCACCCAGTGTCTCACTCTAATCCCCCAGTGTCTCTCTAATCCCTTGCCCAGTGTCTCACTCTAATCCCCCAGTGTCTCTCTAATCCCTTGCCCAGTGTCTCACTCTAATCCCCCAGTGTCTCTCTAATCCCTTGCCCAGTGTCTCACTCTAATCCCCCAGTGTCTCTCTAATCCCTTGCCCAGTGTCTCACTCTAATCCCCCAGTGTCTCTCTAATCCCTTGCCCAGTGTCTCACTCTAATCCCCCAGTGTCTCTCTAATCCCTTGCCCAGTGTCTCACTCTAATCCCCCAGTGTCTCTCTAATCCCTTGCCCAGTGTCTCACTCTAATCCCTCACCCAGTGACTCACTCTAATCAACCAGTGTCTCACTCTAATCCCTCACCCAGTGTCTAACTCTAATCCCTGTGCCTCACTCTAGTCACCCAGTGTCTCACTTTAATCACCAGTGTCTCACTCTAATCCCCCAATGTCTCACTCTAATCCCCCAGTGTCTCGTCTCACTCTAATCCTTCACGCGGTGTCTCACTTTAATCACCCAGTGTCTCACTCTAATACTCCAGTGCCTCACTCTAATCCCCCAGTGTCTCACTCTAATCCCTCACCGTGTCTCACTCTAATCCCCCAGTGTCTCACTGAAATGCCTCACCCAGTCACTCTAATCCCTCACCCAGTGTCTCACTCTAATCCCCGTGCCTCACTCTATAATCATCCAGTGTCTCACTTTAATCACTCAAGTGTCTCACTCTAATCCCCCAGTGTCTCACTAATCCCTCACCGTGTCTCACTCTAATATCCCAGTGTCTCACTTTAATCCCTCTCCCAATGTCTCACTCTAATGCCTCATTGCCTCACTTTGATGTCTCACCCAGTGTCTCACTCTAATCCTTCGCCCAGTGTCTCACTCTAATATCCCAGTGTCTCACTTTAATCCCTCTCCCAGTGTCTCACTCTAATCCCCCAGTGCCTCACTTTAATCTCTCATCCAGTGTCTCACTCTAATCCCCAGTGCCTCACTCTAATCCCTCACCCAGTGTCTCACTCTGATCCCCCAGTGTCACTCTAATCAACCAGTGTCTCAGTCTAATCCCTCACCCAGTGTCTCACTCTAATCCGTGCCTCACTCTAGTCACCCAGTGTCTCACTTTAATCACCAGTGTCTCACTCTAATCCCCCAGTGTCTCACTCTAATCCCCCAGTGTCTCACTCTAATCCCCCAGTGTCTCACTCTAATCCCTCACCCAGTCTCACTCTAATCCCCCAGTGTCTCGTCTCACTCTAATCCTTCACGCAGTGTCTCACTTTAACCACCCAGTGTCTCACTCTAATCCCCCAGTGTCTCGTCTCACTCTAATCCTTCACGCAGTGTCTCACTTTAATCACCCAGTGTCTCACTCTAATACTCCAGTGCCTCACTCTAATCCCCCAGTGTCTCACTTTAATCCCCCAGTGTCTCTCTAATACCCCAGTGCCTCACTCTAATCCCTCACTCAGTTTCTCACTCTAATCCCTCACCCAGTGACTCACTCTAATCCCCCAGTGCCTCACTCTAATCCCTCACCCAGTGTCTCACTCTAATCCCCCAGTGTCTCTCTAATCCCTTGCCCAGTGTCTCACTCTATTATCCCAGTGTCTCACTCTAATCCCTCACCCAGTGTCTCACTCTAATCCCCGTTTATCTCTCTAATATCCCAGTGTCTCACTTTAATCCCTCTCCCAATGTCTCACTCTAATCCCTCATTGCCTCTTTGATGTCTCACTCTAATCCTTCGCCCAGTGTCTCACTCTAATATCCCAGTGTCTCACTTTAATCCCTCTCCCAGTGTCTCACTCTAATCCCCCAGTGCCTCACTTTAATCTCTCATGCAGTGTCTCACTCTAATTCCCCAGTGCCTCACTCTAATCTCTCACCAAGTGTCTCACTCTAACCCTCCAGTGTCTCTCTAATCCCTTGCCGTGTCTCACTCTAATATCCCAGTGTCTCACTCTAATCCCTCACCCAGTGACTCACTCTAATCCCCCAGTGCCTCACTTTAATCTCTCACCCAGTGTCTCTCTAATTCCCCAGTGCCTCACTCTAATCCCTCACCCAGTGTCTCACTCTAATCCCCCAGTGTCTCTCTAATCCCTTGCCCAGTGTCTCACTCTAATCCCTCACCCAGTGACTCACTCTAATCAACCAGTGTCTCACTCTAATCCCTCACCCAGTGTCTAACTCTAATCCCTGTGCCTCACTCTAGTCACCCAGTGTCTCACTTTAATCACCAGTGTCTCACTCTAATCCCCCAGTGTCTCACTCTAATCCCCCAGTGTCTCACTCTAATCCCCCAGTGTCTCACTCTAATCCCTCACCCAGTCTCACTCTAATCCCCCAGTGTCTCGTCTCACTCTAATCCTTCACGCAGTGTCTCACTTTAATCACCCAGTGTCTCACTCTAATACTCCAGTGCCTCACTCTAATCCCCCAGTGTCTCACTCTAATCCCTCACCGTGTCTCACTCTAATAACGCAGTGCCTCACTCTAATCCCCGTGTCTCACTCAAATCCCTCACCCAGTGTCTCACTCTAATCCCTCACCGTGTCTGACTCTAATCCCCCAGTGTCTCACTGAAATGCCTCACCCAGTCACTCTAATCCCTCACCCAGTGTCTCACTCTAATCCCCATGCCTCACTCTATAATCATCCAGTGTCTCACTTTAATCACTCAAGTGTCTCACTCTAATATCCTCACCCTCGCCGTTTATCTCTCTAATATCCCAGTGTCTCACTTTAATCCCTCTCCCAATGTCTCACTCTAATCCCTCATTGCCTCTTTGATGTCTCACCCAGTGTCTCACTCTAATCCTTCGCCCAGTGTCTCACTCTAATATCCCAGTGTCTCACTTTAATCCCTCTCCCAGTGTCTCACTCTAATCCCCCAGTGCCTCACTTTAATCTCTCATCCAGTGTCTCACTCTAATTCCCCAGTGCCTCACTCTAATCTCTCACCAAGTGTCTCACTCTAATCCCCCAGTGTCTCTCTAATCCCTTGCCGTGTCTCACTCTAATATCCCAGTGTCTCACTCTAATCCCTCACCCTGTGTCTCACTCTAATCCCCCAGTGTCTCTCTAATCCCTTGCCCAGTGTCTCACTCTAATCCCCCAGTGTCACTCTAATCAACCAGTGTCTCACTCTAATCCCTCACCCAGTGTCTCACTCTAATCCGTGCCTCACTCTAGTCACCCAGTGTCTCACTTTAATCACCAGTGTCTCACTCTAATCCCTCACCCAGTCTCACTCTAATCCCCCAGTGTCTCGTCTCACTCTAATCCTTCACGCAGTGTCTCACTTTAATCAACCAGTGTCTCACTCTAATCCCCCAGTGTCTCATCTCACTCTAATCCTTCACGCAGTGTCTCACTTTAATCACCCAGTGTCTCACTCTAATACTCCAGTGCCTCACTCTAATCCCCCAGTGTCTCACTTTAATCCCCCAGTGTCTCACTCTAATACCCCAGTGCCTCACTCTAATCCCTCACTCAGTTTCTCACTCTAATCCCCCAGTGTCTCACTCTAATCCCTCACCGTGTCTCACTCTAATAATGCAGTGCCTCACTCTAATCCCCGTGTCTCACTCAAATCCCTCACCCAGTGTCTCACTCTAATCCCTCACCGTGTCTGACTCTAATCCCCCAGTGTCTCACTGAAATCCCTCACCCAGTGTCTCACTCTAATCCCTGTGCCTCACTCTATAATCATCCAGTGTCTCAGTTTAATCACTCAAGTGTCTCACTCTAATCCCCCAGTGTCTCACTAATCCCTCGCCGTGTGTCTCACTCTAATATCCCAGTGTCTCACTTTAATCCCTCTCCCAATGTCTCACTCTAATCCCTCAGTGCCTCACTTTGATGTCTCACCCAGTGTCTCACTCGAATATCAGTGTCTCACTTTAATCCCTCTCCCAGTGTCTCACTCTAATCCCCCAGTGCCTCACTCTAATCCCTCACCGTGTCTCACTCTAATAATGCAGTGCCTCACTCTAATCCCCGTGTCTCACTCAAATCCCTCACCCAGTGTCTCACTCTAATCCCTCACCCAATGTCTCAGTCTAATCCCAAATTGCCTCACTTTGGCGTCTCACCCAGTGTCTCACTCTAATCCTTCGCCCAGTGTCTCACTCTAATATCCCAGTGTCTCACTTTAATCCCTCTCCCAGTGTCTCACTCTAATCCCACAGTGCCTCACTTTAATCTCTCATCCAGTGTCTCACTCTAATCCCCCAGTGCCTCACTCTAATCCCTCACCCAGTGTCTCACTCTAATCCCCCAGTGTCTCTCTAATCCCTCACCCAGTGTCTCACTCTAATATCCCAGTGTCTCACTCTAATCCCTCACCCAGTGACTCACTCTAATCCCCCAGTGTCACTCTAATCAACCAGTGTCTCACTCTAATCCCTCACCCAGTGTCTCACTCTAATCCCTGTGCCTCACTCTAGTCACCCAGTGTCTCACTTTAATCACCAGTGTCTCACTCTAATCCCTCACCCAGTCTCACTCTAATCCCCCAGTGTCTCGTCTCACTCTAATCCTTCACGCAGTGTCTCACTCTAATACTCCAGTGCCTCACTCTAATCCCTCACCCAGCATCTTACTCTAATCCCCCAGTGTCTCACTCTAATCCCTCACCCAGTGTCTCACTTTAATCCCCCAGTGTCTCACTCTAATACCCCAGTGCCTCACTCTAATCCCTCACTCAGTTTCTCACTCTAATCCCCCAGTGTCTCACTCTAATCCCCCAGTGTCTCGTCTCACTCTAATCCTTCACGCAGTGTCTCACTCTAATACTCCAGTGCCTCACTCTAATCCCTCACCCAACATTTTACTCTAATCCCCCAGTGTCTCACTCTAATCCCTCACCCAGTGTCTCACTTTAATCACCCAGTGTCTCACTCTAATACTCCAGTGCCTCACTCTAATCACGCAGTGCCTCACTCTAATCCCCCAGTGTCTCACTGAAATGCCTCACCCAGTCACTCTAATCCCTCACCGTGTCTCACTCTAATCCCCGTGCCTCACTCTATAATCATCCAGTGTCTCACTCTAATCCCCCAGTTTCTCACTAATCCCTCGCCGTGTGTCGCACTCTAATATCCCAGTGTCTCACTTTAATCCCTCACCCAATGTCTCACTCTAATCCCTCAGTGCCTCACTTTGATGTCTCACCCAGTGTCTCACTCTAATCCTTCGCCCAGTGTCTCACTCTAATATCAGTGTCTCACTTTAATCCCTCTCCCAGTGTCTCACTCTAATCCCCCAGTGCCTCACTTTAATCTCTCACCCAGTGTCTCACTCTAATTCCCCAGTGCCTCACTCTAATCCCTCACCCAGTGTCTCACTCTAATCCCCTAGTGTCTCTCTAATCCCTTGCCCAGTGTCTCACTCTAATATCCCAGTGTCTCACTCTAATCCCTCACCCAGTGTCTCACTCTATTCCCCCAGTGCCTCACTTTAATCTCACCCAGTATCTCACTCTAATTCCCCAGTGCCTCACTCTAATCCCTCACCCAGTGTCTCACTCTAATCCCTCACCCAGTGTCTCACTCTGATCCCTCACCCAGTGTCTCACTCTGAACCCTCACCCAGTGTCTCACTCTAATCCCTCACCCAGTGACTCACTCTAATCCCTCACCCACTGACTCACTCTAATCCCTCACCCAGTGACTCACTCTAATCCCTCACCCAGTGTCTCAGGGGCTGTTTAGCACAGGGCTAAATCGCTGGCTTTGAAAGCAGACCAAGGCAGGCTAGCAGCACGGTTCAATTTCCGTAACAGCCTCCCCGAACAGGCGCCGGAATGTGGCGACTAGGGGCTTTTCACAGTAACTTCACTTGTGACAATAAGCGATTTACATTTACATTTTACTCTAATGCCCCAGTGTCTCACTCTAATCCCTCATCCAGTGTCTCACTCTGATCCCTCACCCAGTGTCTCACTCTAATCCCTCGCCCAGTGTCTCACCCAATGCCTCACTCTAATCCCTCACCCAGTGCCTCACTCTAATCCCTCACCCAATGTCTCTATGATCCCTCACCCAGTGTCTCACTCTAATCCCTCACCCAGTGTCTCACTCTAATCCCTCACCCAGTGTCTCACTCTAATCCCCACCCAGTGTCTCACTCTCATCCCTCACCTAGTGTCTCACTCTAATCCCTCACCCAGTGTCTCACTCTAATCCCCACCCAGTGTCTCACTCTAATCCCTCACCCAGTGCCTCACTCTAATCCCTCACCCAGTGTCTCACTCTGATCCCTTACCCAGTGTCTCACTCTAATCCATCACCCAGTGTCTCACTCTAATCCCCACCCAGAGTCTCACTCTAATCCCTCACCTAGTGTCTCACTCTAATCCCTCACCCAGTGTCTCACTCTAATCCCTCACCCAGTGTCTCACTCTAATCCCTCACCCAGTGTCTCACTCGAATACCCGTGTCTCACATTAATCACCCAGTGTCTCACTCTAATCCCCCAGTGCCTCACTCTAATACCCGTGTCTCACTCTAATTCCCCCAGTGTCTCACTCTAATCCCCCAGTGCCTCACTCTAACACCCCAGTGTCTCTCTAATCCGTGCCTCACTCTAATCCCAGTGTCTCACTCTAATTCCCCCAGTGCCTCACTCTAATTCCCCCAGTGTCTCACTCTAATCCCCCAGTGTCTCACTCTAATCCCTCACCACCCAGCCCGTGTCTCACTCTAATCCCCACCCTTCCCCCACGGTCTCACTTTAATCCCTACAAGTGTCTTACTCCAATTCCCCCCCCTCATGTCTCACTCTAATCACCCTCCCCCCCCCACCCCCAGAGTCCCACACTAATCCCACCACCCAGTGTCTCACTCTAACCACCCCCCCCCCCCAGGGTCTCTCTGATAGACCCCTCTGTGTCTCACTTTAACCTCCCCCCCTCCAAGGATCTCATTCTAATCCCCGACCACCCCCAGTGTCGCACTCTAACCCGGGGTGGGCATTGTCTCAATCTAAACCCACCCCGTGTCTCACTCTAATCCTCCCCCCCCCCCCCACCCCCAGGGTCCCACTCATCCCCCCACCCCCCAGTGTCTCACTCTAATCCCCGTGTCTCACTCTAATCCCCCAGTGTCTCGTCTCACTCTAATCCTTCACGCAGTGTCTCACTCTAATACTCCAGTGCCTCACTCTAATCCCTCACCCAACATTTTACTCTAATCCCCCAGTGTCTCACTCTAATCCCTCACCCAGTGTCTCACTTTAATCACCCAGTGTCTCACTCTAATACTCCAGTGCCTCACTCTAATCACGCAGTGCCTCACTCTAATCCCCCAGTGTCTCACTGAAATGCCTCACCCAGTCACTCTAATCCCTCACCGTGTCTCACTCTAATCCCCGTGCCTCACTCTATAATCATCCAGTGTCTCACTCTAATTCCCCAGTGTCTCACTAATCCCTCGCCGTGTGTCGCACTCTAATATCCCAGTGTCTCACTTTAATCCCTCTCCCAGTGTCTCACTCTAATCCCCCAGTGCCTCACTTTAATCTCTCATCCAGTGTCTCACTCTAATTCCCCAGTGCCTCACTCTAATCTCTCACCAAGTGTCTCACTCTAATCCCCCAGTGTCTCTCTAATCCCTTGCCGTGTCTCACTCTAATATCCCAGTGTCTCACTCTAATCCCTCACCCTGTGTCTCACTCTAATCCCCCAGTGTCTCTCTAATCCCTTGCCCAGTGTCTCACTCTAATCCCCCAGTGTCACTCTAATCAACCAGTGTCTCACTCTAATCCCTCACCCAGTGTCTCACTCTAATCCGTGCCTCACTCTAGTCACCCAGTGTCTCACTTTAATCACCAGTGTCTCACTCTAATCCCTCACCCAGTCTCACTCTAATCCCCCAGTGTCTCGTCTCACTCTAATCCTTCACGCAGTGTCTCACTTTAATCAACCAGTGTCTCACTCTAATCCCCCAGTGTCTCATCTCACTCTAATCCTTCACGCAGTGTCTCACTTTAATCACCCAGTGTCTCACTCTAATACTCCAGTGCCTCACTCTAATCCCCCAGTGTCTCACTTTAATCCCCCAGTGTCTCACTCTAATACCCCAGTGCCTCACTCTAATCCCTCACTCAGTTTCTCACTCTAATCCCCCAGTGTCTCACTCTAATCCCTCACCGTGTCTCACTCTAATAATGCAGTGCCTCACTCTAATCCCCGTGTCTCACTCAAATCCCTCACCCAGTGTCTCACTCTAATCCCTCACCGTGTCTGACTCTAATCCCCCAGTGTCTCACTGAAATCCCTCACCCAGTGTCTCACTCTAATCCCTGTGCCTCACTCTATAATCATCCAGTGTCTCAGTTTAATCACTCAAGTGTCTCACTCTAATCCCCCAGTGTCTCACTAATCCCTCGCCGTGTGTCTCACTCTAATATCCCAGTGTCTCACTTTAATCCCTCTCCCAATGTCTCACTCTAATCCCTCAGTGCCTCACTTTGATGTCTCACCCAGTGTCTCACTCGAATATCAGTGTCTCACTTTAATCCCTCTCCCAGTGTCTCACTCTAATCCCCCAGTGCCTCACTCTAATCCCTCACCGTGTCTCACTCTAATAATGCAGTGCCTCACTCTAATCCCCGTGTCTCACTCAAATCCCTCACCCAGTGTCTCACTCTAATCCCTCACCCAATGTCTCAGTCTAATCCCAAATTGCCTCACTTTGGCGTCTCACCCAGTGTCTCACTCTAATCCTTCGCCCAGTGTCTCACTCTAATATCCCAGTGTCTCACTTTAATCCCTCTCCCAGTGTCTCACTCTAATCCCACAGTGCCTCACTTTAATCTCTCATCCAGTGTCTCACTCTAATCCCCCAGTGCCTCACTCTAATCCCTCACCCAGTGTCTCACTCTAATCCCCCAGTGTCTCTCTAATCCCTCACCCAGTGTCTCACTCTAATATCCCAGTGTCTCACTCTAATCCCTCACCCAGTGACTCACTCTAATCCCCCAGTGTCACTCTAATCAACCAGTGTCTCACTCTAATCCCTCACCCAGTGTCTCACTCTAATCCCTGTGCCTCACTCTAGTCACCCAGTGTCTCACTTTAATCACCAGTGTCTCACTCTAATCCCTCACCCAGTCTCACTCTAATCCCCCAGTGTCTCGTCTCACTCTAATCCTTCACGCAGTGTCTCACTCTAATACTCCAGTGCCTCACTCTAATCCCTCACCCAGCATCTTACTCTAATCCCCCAGTGTCTCACTCTAATCCCTCACCCAGTGTCTCACTTTAATCCCCCAGTGTCTCACTCTAATACCCCAGTGCCTCACTCTAATCCCTCACTCAGTTTCTCACTCTAATCCCCCAGTGTCTCACTCTAATCCCCCAGTGTCTCGTCTCACTCTAATCCTTCACGCAGTGTCTCACTCTAATACTCCAGTGCCTCACTCTAATCCCTCACCCAACATTTTACTCTAATCCCCCAGTGTCTCACTCTAATCCCTCACCCAGTGTCTCACTTTAATCACCCAGTGTCTCACTCTAATACTCCAGTGCCTCACTCTAATCACGCAGTGCCTCACTCTAATCCCCCAGTGTCTCACTGAAATGCCTCACCCAGTCACTCTAATCCCTCACCGTGTCTCACTCTAATCCCCGTGCCTCACTCTATAATCATCCAGTGTCTCACTCTAATCCCCCAGTTTCTCACTAATCCCTCGCCGTGTGTCGCACTCTAATATCCCAGTGTCTCACTTTAATCCCTCACCCAATGTCTCACTCTAATCCCTCAGTGCCTCACTTTGATGTCTCACCCAGTGTCTCACTCTAATCCTTCGCCCAGTGTCTCACTCTAATATCAGTGTCTCACTTTAATCCCTCTCCCAGTGTCTCACTCTAATCCCCCAGTGCCTCACTTTAATCTCTCACCCAGTGTCTCACTCTAATTCCCCAGTGCCTCACTCTAATCCCTCACCCAGTGTCTCACTCTAATCCCCTAGTGTCTCTCTAATCCCTTGCCCAGTGTCTCACTCTAATATCCCAGTGTCTCACTCTAATCCCTCACCCAGTGTCTCACTCTATTCCCCCAGTGCCTCACTTTAATCTCACCCAGTATCTCACTCTAATTCCCCAGTGCCTCACTCTAATCCCTCACCCAGTGTCTCACTCTAATCCCTCACCCAGTGTCTCACTCTGATCCCTCACCCAGTGTCTCACTCTGAACCCTCACCCAGTGTCTCACTCTAATCCCTCACCCAGTGACTCACTCTAATCCCTCACCCACTGACTCACTCTAATCCCTCACCCAGTGACTCACTCTAATCCCTCACCCAGTGTCTCAGGGGCTGTTTAGCACAGGGCTAAATCGCTGGCTTTGAAAGCAGACCAAGGCAGGCTAGCAGCACGGTTCAATTTCCGTAACAGCCTCCCCGAACAGGCGCCGGAATGTGGCGACTAGGGGCTTTTCACAGTAACTTCACTTGTGACAATAAGCGATTTACATTTACATTTTACTCTAATGCCCCAGTGTCTCACTCTAATCCCTCATCCAGTGTCTCACTCTGATCCCTCACCCAGTGTCTCACTCTAATCCCTCGCCCAGTGTCTCACCCAATGCCTCACTCTAATCCCTCACCCAGTGCCTCACTCTAATCCCTCACCCAATGTCTCTATGATCCCTCACCCAGTGTCTCACTCTAATCCCTCACCCAGTGTCTCACTCTAATCCCTCACCCAGTGTCTCACTCTAATCCCCACCCAGTGTCTCACTCTCATCCCTCACCTAGTGTCTCACTCTAATCCCTCACCCAGTGTCTCACTCTAATCCCCACCCAGTGTCTCACTCTAATCCCTCACCCAGTGCCTCACTCTAATCCCTCACCCAGTGTCTCACTCTGATCCCTTACCCAGTGTCTCACTCTAATCCATCACCCAGTGTCTCACTCTAATCCCCACCCAGAGTCTCACTCTAATCCCTCACCTAGTGTCTCACTCTAATCCCTCACCCAGTGTCTCACTCTAATCCCTCACCCAGTGTCTCACTCTAATCCCTCACCCAGTGTCTCACTCGAATACCCGTGTCTCACATTAATCACCCAGTGTCTCACTCTAATCCCCCAGTGCCTCACTCTAATACCCGTGTCTCACTCTAATTCCCCCAGTGTCTCACTCTAATCCCCCAGTGCCTCACTCTAACACCCCAGTGTCTCTCTAATCCGTGCCTCACTCTAATCCCAGTGTCTCACTCTAATTCCCCCAGTGCCTCACTCTAATTCCCCCAGTGTCTCACTCTAATCCCCCAGTGTCTCACTCTAATCCCTCACCACCCAGCCCGTGTCTCACTCTAATCCCCACCCTTCCCCCACGGTCTCACTTTAATCCCTACAAGTGTCTTACTCCAATTCCCCCCCCTCATGTCTCACTCTAATCACCCTCCCCCCCCCACCCCCAGAGTCCCACACTAATCCCACCACCCAGTGTCTCACTCTAACCACCCCCCCCCCCCCCAGGGTCTCTCTGATAGACCCCTCTGTGTCTCACTTTAACCTCCCCCCCTCCAAGGATCTCATTCTAATCCCCGACCACCCCCAGTGTCGCACTCTAACCCGGGGTGGGCATTGTCTCAATCTAAACCCACCCCGTGTCTCACTCTAATCCTCCCCCCCCCCCCACCCCCAGGGTCCCACTCATCCCCCCACCCCCCAGTGTCTCACTCTAATCCCCGTGTCTCACTCTAATCCCCCAGTGTCTCGTCTCACTCTAATCCTTCACGCAGTGTCTCACTCTAATACTCCAGTGCCTCACTCTAATCCCTCACCCAACATTTTACTCTAATCCCCCAGTGTCTCACTCTAATCCCTCACCCAGTGTCTCACTTTAATCACCCAGTGTCTCACTCTAATACTCCAGTGCCTCACTCTAATCACGCAGTGCCTCACTCTAATCCCCCAGTGTCTCACTGAAATGCCTCACCCAGTCACTCTAATCCCTCACCGTGTCTCACTCTAATCCCCGTGCCTCACTCTATAATCATCCAGTGTCTCACTCTAATTCCCCAGTGTCTCACTAATCCCTCGCCGTGTGTCGCACTCTAATATCCCAGTGTCTCACTTTAATCCCTCTCCCAATGTCTCACTCTAATCCCTCAGTGCCTCACTTTGATGTCTCACCCAGTGTCTCACTCTAATCCTTCGCCCAGTGTCTCACTCTAATATCAGTGTCTCACTTTAATCCCTCTCCCAGTGTCTCACTCTAATCCCCCAGTGCCTCACTTTATTCTCTCACCCAGTGTCTCACTCTAATTCCCCAGTGCCTCACTCTAATCCCCCACCCAGTGTCTCACTCTAATCCCCTAGTGTCTCTCTAATCCCTTCCCCAGTGTCTCACTCTAATATCCCAGTGTCTCACTCTAATCCCTCACCCAGTGTCTCACTCTAATCCCCCAGTGCCTCACTTTAATCTCACCCAGTATCTCACTCTAATTCCCCAGTGCCTCACTCTAATCCCTCACCCAGTGTCTCACTCTAATCCCCGTGTCTCTCTAATCCCTTGCCCAGTGTCTCACTCTAATATCCCAGTGTCTCTCTAATCCCTCACCCAGTGTCTCACTCTGATCCCTCACCCAGTGTCTCACTCTGAACCCTCACCCAGTGTCTCACTCTAATCCCTCACCCACTGACTCACTCTAATCCCTCACCCACTGACTCACTCTAATCCCTCACCCAGTGACTCACTCTAATCCCTCACCCAGTGTCTCAGGGGCTGTTTAGCACAGGGCTAAATCGCTGGCTTTGAAAGCAGACCAAGGCAGGCTAGCAGCACGGTTCAATTTCCGTAACAGCCTCCCCGAACAGGCGCCGGAATGTGGCGACTAGGGGCTTTTCACAGTAACTTCACTTGTGACAATAAGCGATTTACATTTACATTTTACTCTAATGCCCCAGTGTCTCACTCTAATCCCTCATCCAGTGTCTCACTCTGATCCCTCACCCAGTGCCTCACTCTAATCCCTCACCCAATGTCTCACTCTAATCCCTCACCCAGTGTCTCACTCTAATCCCTCACCCAGTGTCTCACTCTAATCCCCACCCAGTGTCTCACTCTAATCCCTCACCTAGTGTCTCACTCTAATCCCTCACCCAGTGTCTCACTCTAATCCCCACCCAGTGTCTCACTCTAATCCCTCACCCAGTGTCTCACTCTAATCCCTCACCCAGTGCCTCACTCTAATCCCTCACCCAGTGTCTCACTCTGATCCCTTACCCAGTGTCTCACTCTAATCCCCACCCAGAGTCTCACTCTAATCCCTCACCTAGTGTCTCACTCTAATCCCTCACCCAGTGTCTCACTCTAATCCCTCACCCAGTGTCTCACTCTAATACCCCAGTGTCTCACTCGAATACCCCAGTGTCTCACATTAATCACCCAGTGTCTTACTCTAATCCCCCAGTGCCTCACTCTAATACCCGTGTCTCACTCTAATTCCCCCAGTGTCTCACTCTAATCCCCCAGTGCCTCACTCTAACACCCCAGTGTCTCTCTAATCCGTGCCTCACTCTAATCCCAGTGTCTCACTCTAATTCCCCCAGTGTCTCACTCTAATTCCCCCAGTGTCTCACTCTAATCCCCCAGTGTCTCACTCTAATCCCTCACCACCCAGCCCGTGTCTCACTCTAATCCCCACCCTTCCCCCACGGTCTCACTTTAATCCCCCCAAGTGTCTTACTCCAATTCCCCCCCCCCTCATGTCTCACTCTAATCACCCTCCCCCCCCACCCCCAGAGTCCCACACTAATCCCACCACCCAGTGTCTCACTCTAACCACCCCACCCCCCCCAGGGTCTCTCTGATAGACCCCTCTGTGTCTCACTTTAATCTCCCCCCCTCCAAGGATCTCATTCTAATCCCCGACCACCCCCAGTGTCTCACTCTAACCCGGGGTGGGCATTGTCTCAATCTAAACCCACCCCGTGTCTCACTCTAATCCTCCCCCCCCCCACCCCCAGGGTCCCACTCATCCCCCCACCCCCCAGTGTCTCACTATGATCCGCCCCACCAGTATCTCACTCTAACTCCCCACCCCTAGGGTGTCACTCTAATCCCCCCCCATTTTCTCAACCTGATCACCTTCTCCCCCCCGCCCCCCTCGGACTCACTCAAATGCCTCCCCCCCCCCCCCAAGGTCTCAATCTGATCACCCTCTTTCCACCCCCCCCACCCCCATGGTCCCATTCTAATCTCCGCCCCCCCCCTCCCACGGTCTCACTCGAATCCCCCCCCAGGGCCTCACTCGAATCCCCTGTCCCCCAATGTCTCATTCCTCTGCCCCCCAGTATCTCACACTAATCCCCTGCCCCCCAGGGTCTCACTCTAATCACCCCCCCACTCCCACCTAATCTCACTATAAGCCCCAGCCCTCACCCCAATCAGGATCTCACTCTAATCCCTCCCCCAGTACTCACTAACCCACCCCCCCCCCAGTGTCTTACAATATCATACCCCTCCAGTGTCTCAATATAACACCCCCCAGTGTCTCAATATACCCCCCAGTGTCTCAATATAACACCCCCCAGTGTCTCAATATAACACACCCCAGTGTCTCAATATACCCCCCAGTGTCTCAATACAAGACCCCCCCCCCCATTGTGTCAATGTAATACCCCCGTGTCACAATTTAACACAGCCCCCAATGTCTCAGTATAACACCCCCTCGTGTCTCAGGATAACCCCCATCCCGTGTCTCAGTATAACCCCACCCAGTGTCTCAATATACCCCCCCCCCAGTGTCTCAGCATAACACCTCCCTCACCCAGTCTCAGTATAACCCCCCCCACCCAGTGTCTCAGTATATCACACCCCCCCCAGTGTCTCAGTATAACACCCCCCCACCCAGTGTCTCAGTATAACACCCCCCCCCCAGTGTCTCAGCATAACACCTCCCTCACCCAGTCTCAGTATAACCCCCCCCACCCAGTGTCTCAGTATAACACCCCCCCCACCCAGTGTCTCAGTATAACACCCCCCCACCCAGTGTCTCAGTATAACACCCCCCCACCCAGTGTCTCAGTATAGCACCCCCCGTGTCTCAATATAACCCCCCCCCCCAGTGTCTCAGTATAACCCCCCCCCCAGTGTCTCAGTATAGCACACACCCCCACCCAGTGTCTCAGGATAACACACCACACCCAGTGTCTCAATACAACACCCCCTCAGTCTGACTGACTCTCTAACCCCCCTCTATTCTGTAACTGTCTTTGATCAGTGAGAGCACATTTACTGCAAACTCGGTGAAGTTGCAGCTACCGGCTGTCAAAGCACTGATTACACACACACGTCATTTCAGGTTTATTTATTTTTTTTAAATATTTTTGGAAAAATATATTTTTTACATTTTTTTTTCAACTGAAACACTCTTCACATTTAACACTTTTGGCAGCGAGTCTACCAAGTTAAGAAACTGAAGATGCCCAAAGATCCCCTTTTGAATCTTTTTGGAATTGTTTAGGTAACTGTCTGTCTCTGTGTTCAACTTCATCATTATAATTTCTCCCTAGTGTTTATTCTGTACCATGAGATGAGGAGAGACATTTAAACCAGGATAGCTCACCCCTGCTCAATATTTCAGACCAAGGTGATCTAGGATTGACCAGTTGTGCACCATCACCTCATTGGAGAAAGCGGCAATGGTGTGTGGTCAGTGACACTCAACTCAGTAATAAAGCCAGGACAACTCCAGACTTTCTGGGTGGGTATTCTCAGTCAATATGAGATCTCACTGAGATCCATCCCAAAGAGCCAAACAATGGAATAACTCATATTTATACAACACTCTTCCATCACCTCGGGGCATGCCAACTAATTTCACATTCGGCATAATTATAAAATAATTCACTATTGGAGCATCCCATTCTCTCTAGACCGTGATTGTAACCAGCACCAACATCCCGCTATCTCTACATCTCGGTCGCAAGCAGCACGGCAGTACACCATGGTCATAACCAGCACCGACATCCCGCTATCTCTACATCTCGTTCGTAACCAGCACGGACATCCCATTCTCACTACACCATGGTCATAACCAGCACCAACATCCCACTCTCATTACAGCACGATCGCAATAAGCACATCTCTACACTGTGATCGTAACCAACATCCCGTTTTCTCTACACCACGATCGTAACGAGCACGGACATCCCGCAGCCTCTACACCATGATCATAACCAGCACTAAAATCCTGCGCTCTCTAGACCATGAACGTAACCAGCAACAACATCCCACTCTACACTGCGACCGCAACCAGCATGGATATCCCATCACTCTCTCCACAGCGATCGTAACCAACTCGTTCAGCCCATTCTGTATACACCATAATCGTAACCAGCACCGACATCCCGCTCTCTCGACACCATAATCGTAACCAGCACCGGCATTCCGCTCTCTCTACACCATTATCGTAACCAGCACCGGCATCCCACTTTCTCTACACCGTGATCGTAACCAGCACTGACATCCTGCTTTCTCTACACTGTTATCGTAACCAGCACTGACATCTGCTCTCTACACCGTGATCGTAACCAGCACTGACATCCCGCTCTCTCTACACTGTGATCGTAACCAGCACTGACACCCCGCTCTCTAAACACCGTGATCGTAACCAGCACTGACATCCCGTTCTCTAAACACCGTGATCGTAACCAGCACTGACATCTGCTCTCTACACCGTGATCGTAACCAGCACTGACATCCCGCTCTCAACACCGTGATCGTAACCAGCACTGACATCCCGCTCTCTACACCGTGATCGTAACCAGCACTGACATCCCGCTCTCTCTACACCACAATCGTAACCAGCACCGACATTCCGCTCTCTACACCGTGATCGTAACCAGCACTGACATCCTGCTCTCTCTACACCGTGATCGTAACCAGCACTGACATCCCGCTCTCTCTACACCGTGATCGTAACCAGCACTGACATCCCGCTCTCTCTACACCGTGATCGTAACCAGCACCGACATCGCGCTCTCTCTACACCGTGATCGTAACCAGCACTGACATCCCGCTCTCTACACCATGATCGTACCCAGCACCAACATCCCGCTCTTTAAACACCGTGATCGTAACCAGCACTGACCTCCCACTCTCTCTACACCGTGATCGTAACCAGCACCGACATTCCGCTCTCTCTACACCGTGATCGTAACCAGCACTGACATCCCGCTCTCTCTACACTGTGATCGTAACCAGCACTGACACCCCGCTCTCTAAACACCGTGATCGTAACCAGCACTGACATCCCGCTCTCTAAACACCGTGATTGTAACCAGCACTGACATCTGCTCTCTACACCGTGATCGTAACCAGCACTGACATCCCGCTCTCAACACCGTGATCGTAACCAGCACTGACATCCCGCTCTCTACACCGTGATCGTAACCAGCACTGACATCCCGCTCTCTCTACACCACAATCGTAACCAGCACCGACATTCCGCTCTCTACACCGTGATCGTAACCAGCACTGACATCCTGCTCTCTCTACACCGTGATCGTAACCAGCACTGACATCCCGCTCTCTCTACACCGTGATCGTAACCAGCACTGACATCCCGCTCTCTCTACACCGTGATCGTAACCAGCACCGACATCGCGCTCTCTCTACACCGTGATCGTAACCAGCACTGACATCCCGCTCTCTACACCATGATCGTACCCAGCACCAACATCCCGCTCTTTAAACACCGTGATCGTAACCAGCACTGACCTCCCACTCTCTCTACACCGTGATCGTAACCAGCACCGACATTCCGCTCTCTCTACACCGTGATCGTAACCAGCACTGACATCCCGCTCTCTCTACACCGTGATCGTAACCAGCACCGACATCCCGCTCTCTCTACACCGTGATCGAAACCAGCACTGACATCCCGCTCTCTCTACACCGTGATCGTAACCAGCACCGACATCCCGCTCTCTCTACACCGTGATCGAAACCAGCACTGACATCCCGCTCTCTCTACACCGTGATCGTAACCAGCACTGACATTCCGCTCTCTCTACACCAAGATCACAACCCGACATCCCGCTCCCCCTCCACTGTGATCACAGTCAATACCGACATCCCGCTCGCCCTCCACCATGATCACAGCCAACACCGACATCCCACGCTCTCGAGACCAGGATCGTAACCAACACCGACACCCCGCTCTCTCTACACCAATATCCTAACTAGCACTGACATCCCGCTCTCTCTACACCGTGATCGTAACCAGCACCGACATCCTGTTCTCTAACACCGTCATCGTTACCAGCACTGACATCTGCTCTCTCTACACCTCGATCGGAACCACCATTGATATCCCGCTCTCTCTACACCACAATCGTAACCAGCACTGACATCCCGCTCTCTCTACAATGTGATCGTAACCACCACTGATATCCCGCTCTCTCTACACCGCAATCGTAACCAGCACCAACATCCCGCTCTCTCTACACCGTGATCGTAACCAGCACCGACATCCCGCTCTCTCTACACCGTGATCGTAACCAGCACCGACATCCCGCTCTCTCTACACCGTGATCGTAACCAGCACCGACATTCTGCTCTCTCTACACCGTGATCGTAACCAGCACTAACATCCCGCTCTCTCTACACCGTGATCGTAACCAGCACTAGCATCCCGCTCTCTCTACACCGTGATCGTAACCAGCACCAACATCCCGCTCTCTAAACACAGTGATCGTAACCAGCACTGACCTCCCACTCTCTCTACACCGTGATCGTAACCAGCACCGACATTCCGCTCTCTAAACACCGTGATCGTAACCAGCACTGACATTCTGCTCTCTCGACACCGTGATCGTAACCAGCACTAACATCCCGCTCTCTCTACACCGTGATCGTAACCAGCACCGACATTCCGCTCTCTCTACACCGTGATCGTAACCAGCACCGACATCCCGCTCTCTAAACACCGTGATCGTAACCAGCACTGACATCCCGCTCTCTCTACACCGTGATCGTAACCAGCACTAACATCCCGCTCTCTCTACACCGTGATCGTAACCAGCACCGACATTCCGCTCTCTCTACACCGTGATCGTAACCAGAACCGACATTCCGCTCTCTCTAAACCGTGATCGTAACCAGCACCGACATTCCGCTCTCTCTACACCGTGATCGTAACCAGCACCGACATTCCGCTCTCTCTACACCATGATCTTTTTTTCATTTTTAAAACTAAATTCAGAATACCCAATCTTTCTTTTTCCAATTAAGGGCCAATTTAGCGTCACCAATCCACCTACCCTGCACATATTTGGGTTATGGGGGTGAGACCCACGCAGACATGGGGAGAATGTGCAAACTCCACACGGGCAGTGACCTGGGGCCGGGACGAACCCGGGTCCTCAACGGGTGAGGCAGCAGTGCTAACCACTGCGCCACCATGCCATCCCACACCGTGATCTTAACAGGGTCATCCTACACCATGTGACAGGATCACAGAGAGTGCATCATCCTAAATGGCGTGACAGGGACTGGGGGAGAGTGATCCCCTTATGTGTGACAGGGTCATGGAGACAGCGTCACCCTACACTGTGACAGTCACGGAGGGAGCGTCACCCTACACCGTGAAACAAGATCATGGAGAGAGCATCCTCCTACATTGTGTGACAGGGACTGGAAGAAAGCGTCACCCTAGTGTGACGGATTGGGGCAGAGCGTCACCCTACACCGTGTGGCGGACTGGGAGAGATCGTAACCCTACACTGTGACAGGGTCATGGAGAGAGTGTCACCCTACATAGTGTGACGGACTGGGGCAGAGCGTCACCCTACATCATGTGACAGAGTCACGGAGAGAGCATCGCCCTACACCGTGTGGCAAGGTCATGGATAGAGCGTCACTCCAAATCGTGTGACAACACAGAGAGAGCGCCACCCTACGCCATGTGGCAAGGTCATGGAAAGAGCGTCACCCTACATCGTGTGAGTCACGAGAGAGCGTCCCCCTACACCGTGTGGAAAGGTCATGGAGACAATGTCACCTTCCACCATGTGGTAGGGTCATGGAGAGAGCGTCCCCTACATTGTGTGACAACACGGAGAGAGCGCTACCCTACACCATATGGCAGAGACTGGAAGAGAGCGTCGCCCTACACCGTGTGAGAAGGACTGGGAGAGAGCGTCACTCTACATCGTGTGACAACAAAACGGAGAGAGCACCACACTACACCATGTGGATGAGATTGGGAAACAGCGTCGCCCTACACTGTGTGAGGGGGACTGGGAGAGAGCGTCTCCCTACATTGTGTGACAGGGCCACAGAGAGCGTCACCCCACACTGTGTGACACCAACACGGAGAGCGCCACCCTACGCCATGAGGCAGAGACTGGGAGAGAGCAGCACCCTACATCCTGTGAGAAGAACTGGGAGAGAGCATTACCCTACACCATGGGACAGAGACTGGGAGGGAGCTTCACCCTACACTGTGCAGCAGAGACTGGGAGAGATCTTGGCAAGGTCTGGGTGACAACAGGGACACCCTGCACCGTGTGACAGGGTCTGGGACACCGAGACTGGGTCACCTACACCGTGTGACGGGGACTGGGAGAGAGCGTCATTCTACGCCGTGTGACAGTGACACAGTGAGAGTCACCCTGCACCATGAGACAGGGTCTGGGGGACCATGTGACAGCGTCTGGGCGACCGTGAGACAGCGTCTGGGCGACCGTGTGACAGCGTCCGGGCGACCGTGTGACACGCCTGGGCGACCGTGTGACACGTCTGGGCGACCGTGTGACAGCGTCTGGGCGACCGTGTGACAGCGTCTGGGCGACCTTGTGACAGCGTCTGGGCGACCGTGTCTGGGCGACCGTGTGACACATCTGGGCGACCGTGTGACAGCGTCTGGGCGACCGTGTGACAGCGTCTGGGGGACCGTGTGACAGCGTCTGGGCGACCGTGTGACAGCGTCCGGGCGACCGTGTGACAGCGTCCGGGCGACCGTGTGACACGCCTGGGCGACCGTGTGACACGTCTGGGCGACCGTGTGACAGCGTCTGGGCGACCTTGTGACAGCGTCTGGCCGACCGTGTCTGGGCGACCGTGTGACACATCTGGGCGACCGTGTCTGGGCGACCGTGTCTGGGCGACCGTGTGACACATCTGGGCGACCGTGTGACACGTCTGGGTGACCGTGTGACAGCGTCTGGGATACCGTGAGACTGGTCACCCTACACCGTGTGATAGGGACTGGGAGAGAGCGTCACACTACACATTGAGACAGGGTCTGGGCGACCGTGTGACAGCGTCTGGGCGACCGTGAGACAGCGTCTGGGCGACCGTGTGACAGCGTCTGGGCGATCGTGAGACAGCGTCTGGGCGACCGTGTGACAGCGCCTGGGCGACCGTGTGACAGGGTCTGGGCGACCGTGTGACAGCGTCTGGACGACCGTGTGACAGCGCCTGGGCGACCGTGTGACAGGGTCTGTGCGACCGTGAGACAGCGTCTGGACGACCGTGTGACAGCGTCTGGGCGACCGTGTGACAGGGTCTGGGCGACCGTGTGACAGGGTCTGGGCAACCGTGTGACAGGGTCTGGGTGACCGTGTGACAGCGTCTGGGCCACCGTGTGACAGGGTCTGGGCGAACTTGTGACAGCGTCTGGGCCACCGTGTGACAGCATCTGGGCGACCATGTAACAGCGTCTGGGCCACCGTGTGACGGTCTGGCCGACCATGTGACAGCGTCTGGGGCTCCGTGTGACGGGTCTGGGCCACCGTGTGACAGGGTCTGTAAGACTGAGACTGGGTCACCCTACACTGTGTGATAGGGACTGGGAGAGAGCATCAATCTACACCGTGCGACAGCAGCACGGTGAGAGCGTCACCCTACACCGTGAGACAGGGTCTGTGCCACTGTGTGACAGGGTCTGGGCGACCGGGAGAGAGGGTCTGTGCCACTGTGTGACAGGGTCTGGGCGACCGTGTGACAGCGTCTGGGCCACCGTGTGACAGCGTCTGGGCGAGCGTGTGACAGTGTCTGGGCGACCGTGTGACACGTCTGGGCCACCGTGTGACAGCGTCTGGGCGAGCGTGTGACACGTCTGGGCCACCGTGTGACAGCGTCTGGGCGAGCGTGTGACAGTGTCTGGGCGAGCGTGTGACAGCGTCTGGGCGAGCGTGTGACAGTGTCTGGGCGAGCGTGTGACAGTGTCTGGGCGAGCGTGTGACAGTGTCTGGGCGAGCGTGAGACAGGTTCTGGGCCACCGTGTGACAGGTTCTGGGCAACCGTGTGACAGGGTCACCCTACACCATGTGACAGGGTCTGGGTGACCGTGAGACTGGGTCGCCCTACACCGTGTGACTGGGTCTGGGCGGCTGTGTGACAGGTTCTGGGCGACCGTGGGCAGGGTCTGGGCGACCGTGTGACAGGGTCACCCTACACCATGTGACAGGGTCTGGGTGACCGTGACACTGGGTCACCCTACACTGTGTGACAGGGTCTGGGAGACTGAGATTGGGTCACCTTACACCATGTGACTGGGTCAGGGCGACCATGTGACAGCATCTGGGCGACCGTGTGACAGCGTCTGGGCGACCGTGTGACAGCGTCTGGGCGACCGTGTGACAGCGTCTGGGCGACCGTGTGACAGCGTCTGGGCGACCGTGTGACAGCGTCTGGGCGACCGTGTGGCAGCGTCTGGGCGACCGTGTGGCAGCGTCTGGGCGACCGTGTGACAGCGTCTGGGCGACCATATGACAGCGTCTGGGCGACCATATGACAGCGTCTGGGCGACCGTGTGACAGCGTCTGGGCGACCGTGTGACAGCGTCTGGGCGACCATATGACAGCGTCTGGGCGACCGTGTGACAGCGTCTGGGCGACCGTGTGGCAGCGTCTGGGAGACCGTGAGACAGCGTCTGGGCCACCGTGTGACAGCGTCTGTGCGGCCGTGTGACAGCGTCTGGGCGACCGTGAGACAGCGTCTGGGCGACCGTGAGACAGCGTCTGGGCGACCGTGTGACAGCGTCTGGGCGACCGTGAGACAGCGTCTGGGCCACCGTGTGACAGCGTCTGGGCTACCGTGTGACAGCGTCTGGGCCACCGTGTGACAGCGTCTGGGCGACCGTGTGACAGGGTCTGGGCCACCGTGTGACGGATCCGGGCCACGGTGTGACAGCGTCTGGGCGGCCGTGTGACAGCGCCTGGGCCACCGTGTGACGGATCCGGGCCACCGTGTGACAGCGTCTGGGCCACCGTGTGACAGCGTCTGGGCCACCGTGTGACGGATCCGGGCCACCGTGTGACAGGGTCTGGGCCACCGTGTGACGGATCAGGGCCACCGTGTGAAAGCGTCTGGGCCACCGTGTGACAGGGTCTGGAAGACTGAGACTGGGTCACCCTAAACCGTGTGATAGGGACTGGGAGAGAGCATCAATCTACACCGTGTGACAGCAGCACGGTGAGAGCGTCACCCTACACCGTGAGACAGGGTCTGTGCCACTGTGTGACAGGGTCTGGGCGACCGGGAGAGAGGGTCTGTGCCACTGTGTGACAGGGTCTGGGCCACCGTGTGACAGTGTCTGGGCGAGCGTGTGACAGCGTCTGGGCGAGCGTGTGACAGCGTCTGGGCGACCGTGAGACAGGGTCTGGGCGACCGTGAGACAGGGTCTGGGCGACCGTGAGACAGGGTCTGGGCGACCGTGTGACAGGGTTTGGGCCACCGTGTGACAGGGTCTGGGAGACTGAGACTGGGTCACCCTACACCGTGTGACAGGGTCAGGGCGACTGAGACTGGGTCACCCTGCACGGTGTGACTGGGTCTGGGCGACTGTGTGACTGGGTCACCCTACACCGTGTGACAGGTTCTGGGCGACCGTGGGCAGGTTCTGGGCGACCGTGGGCAGGTTCTGGGCGACCGTGGGCAGGGTCTGGGCGACCGTGGGCAGGGTCTGGGCGACCGTGTGACAGGGTCACCCTACACCATGTGACAGGGTCTGGGTGACCGTGAGACTGGGTCACCCTACACTGTGTGACAAGGTCTGGGTGACTGAGACTGGGTCACCATACACCATGTGACTGGGTTGGGTGACCATATGACTGGGTCTGGGCCACCGTGTGACAGGGTCTGGGCGACCGTGAGACTGGGTCACCCTACACTGTGTGACAGGGTCTGGGAGACTGAGACTGGGTCACCCTACACTGTGTGACAGGGTCTGGGAGACTGAGACTGGGTCACCATACACCATGTGACTGGGTTGGGTGACCATATGACTGGGTCTGGGCCACCGTGTGACAGGGTCTGGGCGACCGTGAGACTGGATCACCCTACACTGTGTGACAGGGTCTGGGTTCTGAGACTGGGTCACCATACGACTGGATCTGGGCGACCATGTGACTGGGTCTGGGCCACCGTGAGACTGGGTCACCCTACAGCCACCGTGTGACTGGGTCTGGGCGACCGTGTGACAGGGTCTGGGCGACTGTGTGACAGTTTCTGGGCGACCGTGTGACAGGTTCTGGGCAACCGTGGGCAGGTTCTGGGCGACCGTAGGCAGGGTCTGGGCGACCGTGTGACAGGGTCACCCTACACCATGTGACAGGGTCTGGGTGACCGTGAGACTGGGTCACCCTACACTGTCTGACAGGGTCTGGGAGACTGAGACTGGGTCACCATACGACTGGATCTGGGCGATCATGTGACTGGGTCTAGGCCACCGTGAGACTGGGTCACCCTACACCGTGTGACTGGGTCTGGGCGACCGTGTGACAGGGTCTGGGCGACTGTGTGACAGTTTCTGGGCGACCGTGTGACAGGTTCTGGGCAACCGTGGGCAGGTTCTGGGCGACCGTGTGACAGGGTCACCCTACACCATGTGACAGGGTCTGGGTGACCGTGAGACTGGGTCACCCTACACTGTCTGACAGGGTCTGGGAGACTGAGACTGGGTCACCATACACCATGTGACTGGGTCAGGGCGACCATGTGACAGGATCTGGGCCACCGTGTGACAGGGTCTGGACGACCGTGAGACTGGGTCACCCTACACTGTGTGACAGGGTCTGGGAGACTGAGACTGGGTCACCATACACCATGTGACTGGGTCTGGGCCACCGTGTGACAGGGTCTGGGCCACCGTGAGACTGGGTCTGGACGACCGTGAGACTGGGTCACCCTACACTGTGTCACAGGGTCTGGGAGACTGAGACTGGGTCACCATACGACTGGATCTGGGCGATCATGTGACTGGGTCGAGGCCACCGTGAGACTGGGTCACCCTACACCGTGTGACTGGGTCTGGGCAACCGTATGATAGGTTCTGGGCCACCGTGTGACAGCGTCTGGGCGACCGTGTGACTGGGTCACCCTACACCATGACAGGGTCTGGGCGACCGTGTGACTGTGCCTCCCTACACCATGTGACAGGGCCTGGGCAAGCGTGAGACAGGGTCTTGGCCACCGTGTGACTGGGTCTACACCATGTGACAGGGTCTGAGCCACCGTGTGACAGGGTCTGGCCGACCGTGTGACAGGGTCTGGCCGACCGTGTGACAGGGTCTGGCCGACCGTGTGACTGGGTCACCCTACACCATGTGACAGGACCTGGGCAAGCGTGAGACAGAGTCTTGGCCACCGTGTGACTGGGTCACCCTACACCGTGTGACAGGGTCTGGGCCACCGTGTGGCAGGGTCTGGGCCACCGTGTGACAGGGTCTGGGCCACCGTGTGACAGGGTCTGGGCCACCGTGTGACAGGGTCGGGGCCACCGTGTGACTGGGTCACCCTACACCATGTGACAGGGCCTGGGAGATTGTGTTACTCTGCACTGTGAGTGTCACTGCACTGTGAACATTAATTTCACTTGTAGAAACCTTATAAATCCCAAACAGGTAAATGTGGACTGAAAAGATCATCAGTGCTTTATTTGCCTTTAACATGAGCATTAGTGCCTCTTCCTAATAAGAGAATATTTATGAAAAACATCAACAAGCTGAGATGTCAGCACCCTGTTTATCCATCAGCTGGCAAACTGTGCCAAGGTTTCAGTATCTAGAGAATACTGGTCACTTACAAAATGTGCCCACACGAGGTCACACTCCCTATCCCAACCCAACGGTATTCACAAGCGCTCACAGTGTCTTCAAAGATTCTCTGGAACAATCTCCCTGAACAGCCTGAGCAGCCCGAAGGACACAAAAGTCACCAAGACAGAGGTTGTAACACGTTGTGAGAATAAATACAGGCATTGGGCTGAGAAAAGAGTGGAGCGAGAGTCAACAAGCTCAGGTCTCCAATCTGCCACTGGCAAACATCCATCCCCACTAGTTATTTGGCAGCACACAGCAGGACAACGGCAGTCGGTTAGGCAGCATTAGGGTATGTTTCCTGATCAGTGCTGTCTGCTCTTCCCCTCTGTGCCACTTTTCAGGTTCCTTTTCTTTCAGTCAACGACTAGAAGCAAGTTATTGAATAATAACAGTCTTGGTACATTTATTTAGCATGCAACACTAAGTGAAAACTTTGGCAATGCACGAGTGTAACACAGTGATAGAGAAGGGAGCTTCTACTAGTGTTTCCTCTAATACTGGCTTCACAGTGTGGAGATTGTGCTATATCCACCAACACAGGCCTCCAGAATCAGCTTCAGTACTTCATCCCAGGAACAAACTCCTTGGCGTTGGGATTCAAGTTGCTCTTACTCTGGGAAAAGAAAACAAGTCAATCCCTTTCATTCTGAGGAAATGTTGCAAAAACTAATCAGCAGTTTGTGATTGATACACACTGTCATAAACACTTTCATCACAGAAAATGGTTTGTCTTCAACCACTAAGAACATTCTCTGGTTGTAGGCGTGCCTAGAAAATGCAAAATTTGACAAGAAAAGGTAATTGAGCAGTTTTAAAGGAAGCTGGAAACGTTTTGTCCCTGGTGGGGACACAGGGGGGGGGTTGTACTTAAGGGGCACATTTTGGAAAAAATGTGTTTCAAAGCTGATCGACAGGTTTTGTTTTGGGGGAGAAAATAAGGGGGATCAGTGGCTTGGGTAAAACAAAAAGCAAATGGAAGTTGCTCCACAGTCGCTCTGCGTTCTGAAATCTGACTGCAAGTTTCCCACAGTCCACCTGAAAAAGTAATGCAAGAGTCTAATTCAGTGCTGCTTACACCTTAGGAAGAACATGTTCTCTCAGCTGAGGTTACATTTTTTAAACACTCTCCAGCCAAGCATGTGAAGGTTTAGCTCCTGATTTAAATGCTGCAAGCATTCTCTCCAGCCAGGCTCATGCAGTTTTAAACCTCTGTGAGAAAAGCTGGGAAAAGCCCAGGATGATATTTCTCTCCTGAGAATCCGAAAAGATCCTGAAGACCAGGTTCTTCTCTCTCTGGGATAGGGTTTGGGGAACAGTTAGATTGGTAGACTATTGTTCAATTATTTCCATTACATGTCTATATCTTCTCTTATTATAAATGAAGTTTTTAAAAATCTTTTACTTACAAATTTGGTGCCTGTAAGTCATTGGAGCAGTGGAGGGTCAAAGGTCTCAGGAAAACAGACAAATTATTGGTTAATTCACTTATGTTGGGACTCCGGGGCCTGTGAGTCTGGAATTGACCGCACACCACCCAGGGTGTTGTAACACCACCTACAAGTGTCATAGAATCCCTACAGTGCAGTAGGAGGCCATTCGGCATATCGAGTCTGCACCAACTGTCTGAAAGAGCACCCCCCCCCAAGCCCAATTCCCACCCTATCCCTGTAACCCCTTCACCTAACCTATCCATCCCTGGACATTATGGGGCAATTTAACATGGCCAATCCACCTAACCTGCACGTCTTTGGACTGTGGGAGGAAGCTGGAGCACCCGGAAGAAACCCATGCAGACACGGAGAGAATGTGCAAACTCCACACAGTCACCCAAGGCTGGAATTGAACCCGGATTCCTGACGTTGTATGGCAGCAGTACGAACCACTGTGCCACCATGCCACGCCACCATTCATTCAACACCAATGAATGTTCTTGCCAAAAAACTTCCACCAATTGTACACCAGTGGCTTTGATCACTTAGTGTACTGGGAGGACAGCCTACTGCAAAGCATTCAACATCAAAAACAAACACTCATCCATTTTTAGATTAATCCTCATTATTTTTTTCACCCCTTTTCACCCCTGTGTTTGGCTGTCTTGTATGCATGGGAGAGGGTGAGACAGTAAAGTTGGGGGGGGGGGTTTGTAGCAGATTAGCTTGTCATTATTCCATTGCAGTTAATGCGTACTTCATCTATATTTCTGTTACAAATAAACAGTAATTGTGTTTCAACTTACAAATTATTGGTTAATTCATTTGCGTTGGGATTCCGAGGCCTGTGGGGCTGGAATTGACTGCGCACGAACCCAGGGTCCCGTAACAGGATGAAGAGTGCTAATGGTGGCAAAGGTGAGACTGAGCAGTAAGGGACAGGTGGCTAAGTAGAGGATGGTGGGGTAGCGTTTGAGCAGGTAAAGAAAAACAACAACAATAAACAATACACGGGCAGCACGGTAGCCTTGTGGATAGCACAATTGCTTCACAGCTCCAGGGTCCCAGGTTCGATTCCAGCTTGGGTCACTGTCTGTGCGGAGTCTGCACGTCCTCCCCGTGTGCGCGTGGGTTTCCTCCGGGTTCTCCGGTTTCCTCCCACAGTCCAAAGATGTGCAGGTGAGGTGGATTGGCCATGATAAATTGCCCTTAGTGTCCAAAATTGCCCTTAGTGTTGGGTGGGGTTACTGGGTTATGGGGATAGGGTGGCGGTGTTGACCTTGGGTAGGGTGCTCTTTCCAAGAGCCAGTGCAGACTCGATGGGCCGAATGGCCTCCTTCTGCACTGTAAATTCTATGATAAACTACAAAATGGTGGAGAAAGTTCATAGTCTAAAGTTATTGAACGCAATGTTAAGTCTGGAAGGCTGTAACATGCCTAATTGTAAGACGAGGTGCTGTTCCTCCAGTTTGCGTTGGGCTTCACTGGAACATTGAAGCATGCCAAGAACGGGCATGTGGGTATGAGAGCAGGACGGTGAGTTGAAATGGCAAGTGACATGAAGGTCTGGGTCCTGCCTGCATACGGAGTGAAAGTGTTCTGCAAAGCGGTCATCCAGTCTGTGTTTAATCTCCTCAATGTCGAGACGACATTGGGAGCAACGAATACAGGAGACCAAACTGGAGGAGGTGCAAGTGAAATGTTACTTAACCCGAAAGGAATGTTTCAGCCTGTGGGTAGTGAGGAGGGAGGAGGTGAAGTTTCACCTTCTGCGATTGTATGGTGTAAGGATCCTCCTGTTAACGGGGGTCTGTTTCCTTTTTCTCCTTTTAATTTCTGTTATTCTTTTGGTTATTTCAATTTTTGTACATGGATAATTAATGTGCCTATGCCTTTAAGATGGACTCCACCTTTGATTCAAGTGGCTGGTAAACTGAGGATTGACCCATGACCTAAGCAAGGCAGGTTGCAAAGAGCTGTTTATATTTCAGAACGGCAGATTCATGGGAGATCAGTGCTGAACATCGTGATGGACTTGATTGACTGCCAATGGAGTGTTTTGAATTGCTGGGCCTCATCAATGGCCCCTGCCGATTGGTCGCGGTTTTCTCTGGAATGCTCCTTCCTCTGCGTGACTGTTTTTTCTATTTTACTTTCGTTTTGGTCAGAGGTTGAAGTGCCACAGCCCTGCTCTCTCTCTCTCATCCAATAGATTATTTCTGAAGATCCGAAGTAAACACATATCTCTCTCCACAGCAAGAATGAACTTCAAGAAAATCCAGTCCAAATGCCAGCTGCAGGCAGGGTCAGTTGTTTAAAAACCCTTTTGAAATCTCCTGTGGGGAACTCTGTTCTTATCTCAGTAAGACAGTTGGTCATTCTGGTGGAGTTGGAAACAAGTAAGAATTAAACAGGGCTAAGGTGGATCCTTTGAGCGAAGACCCAGGTGGGTAAAAGTTAAAGTTGCACTCCAGAGGAAAACCTATTGCCCGGGAGACCATCTCTAACAATACACCGGTAGCTTCTACCACTCAGCATCCTGGGAGGAGAGCCTGCTGCACTGACTCGACATTGGAAGCAAGGACAGTCATCTTCAATTAAATTTTAATTCCTATTATTTTACCCTTTCCACTCACTTTGTGTGTGTGTGTCTTGTGTGTGTTTGGGTAGTGGAAAGAACGATAAAAGGGTGAGTAGTGGATTAGTGGGCTGTTATTCTGTTATAATTATTGCATATTCCAACTTTGTTCCGGTTATAAATAAAGTTGTGTTCAACTTACAAACCTGATGGGTATAACTTATTGAGCGGTCAAGGGGCAAAGATTCTGCAAACGTCACACAAATTATTGGGTAATTTACTTGTGTAGGGACTCCGGGGCCTGTGGGGCAGAAATCAACCATGCACCAACCCAGGGCGTTGTTACATAAGAACATAATAACTAGGAGCAGGAGTAGGCCATCTGGCCCCTTGAGCCTCCTCTGCCATTTAATGAGATCATGGCTGATCTTTTGCGCACTCAGCTCCACTTTCCGGCCTGAACACCATAACCCTTAATCCATTTACTCTTCAAAAAACTATCTATCTTTATCTTAAAAACATTTAATGAAGGAGCCTCAACTGCTTCACTGGGCAAGGAATTCCATAGATTCACAACCCTTTGGGTGAAGAAGTTCCTCCTAAACTCAGTCCTAAATCTACTTCCCCTTATTTTGAGGCTATGCCCCCTAGTTCTGCTTTCACCCGCCAGTGGAAACAACCTGCCCGCATCTATGCTATCCATTCCCTTCATAATTTTATATGTTTCTATAAGAACCCCCCTCATCCTTCTAAATTCCAACGAGTACAGTCCCAGTCTACTCAATCCCTCCTCGTAATCCAACCCCTTCAGCTCTGGGATTAACCTAGTGAATCTCCTCTGCACACCCTCCGGCGCCAGCACCTCCTTTCTCAGGTGAGGGGACCAAAACTGAACACAATACTCCAGGTGTGGCCTCACTAACACCTTAGACAATTGGAGCATAACCTCCCTAATCTTAAACTCCATCCCTCCAGCAATGGAGGACAACATTCCATTTGCCTTCTTAATCACCTGTTGCACCTGTAAACCAACTTTTTGCGACTCATGCACTAGCACACCCAGCTCTCTCTGCACAGTGGCATGTTTTAATATTTTAACATTTAAATAATAATCCCTTTTGCTGTTACTCCTACCAAAATGGATAACCTCACATTTGTCAACATTGTATTCCATCTGCCAGACCCTAGCCCATTCAGTTGACCTATCCAAATCCCTCTGCAGACTTCCGGTATCCTCTGCACTTTTTGCTTTACCACTCATCTTAGTGTCGTCTGCAAACTTGGACACATTTCCCTTGGTCCCCACCTCCAAATCATCTGTGTAAATTGTGAACAATTGTGGGCCCAACACTGATCCCTGAGGGACACCACTAGCTACTGATTGCTACCAGAGAAACACCCATTAATCCCCACTCTTTGCTTTCTATTAATTAACCAATCCTCTATCCATGCTACTACTTTACCCTTAATGCCATGAATCTTTATCTTATGCAGCAACCTTTTGTGTGGCACCTTGTTAAAGGCTTTCTGGAAATCCAGATATACCACATCCATTGGCTCCCCATTATCTACCGCACTGGTTATGTCTTCAAACAATTCCACTAAATTAGTTAGGCACGACCTGCCCTTTATGAACCCATGCTGCGTCTGCCCAAAGGGTCAATTTCCATCCAGATGCCTCGCTATTTCTTCCTTGATGATAGATTCCAGCATCTTCCCTACTACCGAAGTTAAGCTCACTGGCCTATAATTACCCGCTTTCTGCCTTCGTTCTCTTTTAAACAGTGGTGTCACGTTTGCTAATTTCCAATCCGCCGGGACCACCCCAGAGTCTAGTGAATTTTGGTAAATTATCACTAGCGCATTTGCAATTTCCCTAGCCATCTCTTTTAGCACTCTGGGATGCATTCCATCAGGGCCAGGAGACTTGTCTACCTTTAGCCCCATTAGCTAACCCATCACTACCTCCTTAGTGACAACAATCATCTCAAAGTCCTCAGCTGTCATAGCCTCATTTCCATCAGTCACTGGCATGCTATTTGTGTCTTCCACAAACCCCCAAAAAACGATCCAAAAAATCTGTTCAGTTCCTCAGCCATTTCCTCATCTCTCATTATTAAATCTCCCTTCTCATCCTCTAAAAGACCAGTATTTACCTTAGTCACTCTTTTTTATTTTATGTATTTGAAGAAATTTTTACTATCTGTTTTTATATGTGACTGAACAGGTAGACGAGGGTAGAGCAGTTGATGTGGTGTATATGGATTTCAGCAAAGCGTTTGATAAGGTTCCCCACGGTAGGCTATTGCAAAAAATACGGAGGCTGGGGATTAAGGGTGATTTAGAGATGTGGATCAGAAATTGGCTAGCTGAAAGAAGACAGAGGGTGGTGGTTGATGGGAAATGTTCAGAATGGAGTACAGTCACAAGTGGAGTACCACAAGGATCTGTTCTGGGGCCGTTGCTGTTTGTCATTTTTATCAATGACCTAGAGGAAGGCACAGAAGGGTGGGTGAGTAAATTTGCAGATGATACTAAAGTCGGTGGTGTTGTCGATAGTGTGGAAGGATGTAGCAGGTTACAGAGGGATATAGATAAGCTGCAGAGCTGGGCTGAGAGGTGGCAAATGGAGTTTAATGTAGAGAAGTGTGAGGTGATTCACTTTGGAAGGAATAACAGGAATGCGGAATATTTGGCTAATGGTAAAGTTCTTGAAAGTGTGGCTGAGCAGAGGAATCTAGGTGTCCATGTACATAGATCCCTGAAAGTTGCCACCCAGGTTGATAGGGTTGTGAAGAAGGCCTATGGAGTGTTGGCCTTTATTGGTAGAGGGATTGAGTTCCGGAGTCGGGAGGTCATGTTGCAGCTGTACAGAACTCTGGTCCGGCCGCATTTGGAGTATTGCGTACAGTTCTGGTCACCGCATTATAGGAAGGACGTGGAGGCTTTGGAGCGGGTGCAGAGGAGATTTACCAGGATGTTGCCTGGTATGGAGGGAAAATCTTATGAGGAAAGGCTGACGGACTTGAGGTTGTTTTCGTTGGAGAGAAGAAGGTTAAGAGGAGACTTAATAGAGGCATACAAAATGATCAGGGGGTTGGATAGGGTGGACAGTGAGAGCCTTCTCCCGCGGATGGATATGGCTGGCACGAGGGGACATAACTTTAAACTGAGGGGTAATAGATATAGGACAGAGGTCAGAGGTAGGTTCTTTACGCAAAGAGTAGTGAGGCCGTGGAATGCCCTACCTGCTACAGTAGTGAACTCGCCAACATTGAGGGCATTTAAAAGTTTATTGGATAAACATATGGATGATAATGGCATAGTGTAGGTTAGATGGCTTTTGTTTCGGTGCAACATCGTGGGCCGAAGGGCCTGTACTGCGCTGTATTGTTCTATGTTCTATGTTCTATATTCTGAGCGAGTTTACTCTCATAAGACTCTCATCTTACTCTTCTTTATAGCTTTTTTAGTAGCTTTCTGTTGCCCCCTAAAGATTTCCCAGTCCTCTAGTCTCCCACTAAGCTTTGCCACTTTGTATGCTTTTTTCCTTCAATTTGATACTCTCCCTTATTTCCTTAGATATCCATGGTCGATTTTCCCTCTTTCTACCGTCCTTCCTTTTTGTTGGTATAAACCTTTGCTGAGCACTGTGAAAAATCGCTGGGAAGGTTTTCCACTGTTTCACCATAAAGGTCTTTGCTCCCAGTCTACATTAGCTAGTTCTTCTCTCATCCCATTGTAATCTCCTTTGTTTAAGCACAAAACACTAGTGTTCGATTTTACCTTCTCACCCTCCATCTGTACTTTAAATTCCACCATATTGTGATCGCTCCTTCCGAGAGGATCCCTAATTATGAGATCATTAATCAATCCTGTCTCATTACACAGGACCAGATCTAGGAGCGCTTGTTCCCTCGTAGGTTCCATTACATACTGTTCTAAGAAACTATCGTGGATACATTCTATAAACTCCTCCTCAAGGCTGCCTTGACCGACTTGGTTAAACAAATCAACATGTAGATTAAAATCCCCCATGATAACTGCTGTACCATTTCTACATGCATCAGTTATTTCATAGAATTTACAGTGCAGAAGGAGGCCATTCGGCCCATCGAGTCTGCACTGGCTCATGGAAAGAGCACCCTACCCAAGGTCAACACCTCTACCCTATCCCCATAACCCAGTAACCCCACCCAACACTAAGGGCAATTTTGGACACTAAGGGCAATTTATCATAGCCAATCCACCTAATCTGCCCATCTTTGGACTGTGGGAGGAAACCGGAGCACCCGGAGGAAACCCATGCACACACGGGGAGGATGTGCAGACTCCGCACAGACAGTGACCCAAGCCGGAATCGAACCTGGGACCCTGGAGCTGTGAAGCAATTGTGCTATCCCCAATGCTACCGTGCTGCACGTTTCTTGGTTTATTGCCTTCCCCACCATAATGTTACTATTTGGTGGCCTATAGACTACTCCTATCAGTGACTTTTTCGCCTTACTATTCCTGATTTCCACCCAAATGGATTCAACTTTATCCTCCATAGTACCGATGTCATCCCTTACTGTTGTCCGGATGTCATCCTTAAATAACAGAGCTACACCACCTCCCTTACCATCCACTCTGTCCCTCCAAGCACGGGCTTGGAGGGCCGAAGGGCCTGTTCCTGTGCTGTACATTTCTTTGAATAGTTTGATACCCTCGGATATTTAACTCCCAGTTGTGACCATCCATTAACCATGTTTCAGTAATGGCCACTAAATCATAGTCATTCACAATGATTTGCGCCATCAACTCATTTACCTTATTCCGAATACTACGAGCATTCAGGTAAAGTACACTTATGGCTTTTATACCTCTGTTTTGAATCTTAACATCTCGATCAGTAACCTCTCCTAAGTTATATTTCCTCTTAACTTTTCTCCTAATTTTCCTTGTTGTTGAACCCACATCTTCATGTAACAACCTGCCGCGTCGCTTACCATTTATGTTTTTACTTCCCGTTTTATTCCTTTTAGTATTACTGGGCCTATTCACTGAGCTCCCCTCAGCCACTGTACCTTGTACTGTCGCCCTTTTTGATTTTTGACTATGGCTTCTCTGCCTTACACTTTCCCCCTTACTGCCTTTTGTCTCTGTCCCTGTTTTACTACCTTCCGACTTCCTACATCGGTTCCCATCCCCCTGCCACATTAGTTTAATTCCCATTAGTTACAATGGGAAGGTGCCGTGGGAAGGGGCTGAAGGGCTGGGGTGACGGTGGAGAGGACCAGGGCATATCGGAGGTAACGGTCCCTGCGGAATGCTGACGGAGAAGTAAGGGGTTTGGTGGTGGTATTTCGACACCTTGGGCGAGTGCGCGGTCAATTCCAGCCCCACAGGCGCTGGAGTGCCAACACAAGTGAATTAACCAATAATTTGCATAAAGTTTCTGAGATCATTGACCCTTGATTGCTCCAATGACTTATAGGCACCAGATATGTAAGTGAAACATAAAAAAAGTTTATTTGTAACATCATAGAATATCGGCCAAGAGTGCTTCCCCCCCCCTCCTTTACCATTCCACTCTCTACCCAAACACACAAAAGGCAGACACTCACACGCAGAAAGGAAAGGGAATGGAGTAAAATGATAGGGATTAAAATGGGAGACATACAAGTGTTCTTGTTGCTGATATTGAGATTGTTGTAGCCGGCTATCTTCCCAGGACAAGGAGTGTTGAAACCACCAGTTGGTTTGGATCTTCTAGCATGTGCATTCAGGCAGGACTCTCAGGCTGTGGGATCCCCTCTGGGAGTAACTTTAACTTGTATTCACCTGGTCTTCACACAGAAGAGCTGTTTAATTCTAACTTGCTCCCACCTCCACCAGATTGACTATCAGCCTCACTGAGATGAGACGAGAGTTCTCCATATGAAAATTGAAAAAAAGATTTTTAACCCCCCCCCCTTCCGCCTCCAGCTGGTGTTGGACTGAATCCTCAAGAGAAAGGTCTTTATCCTGGACCTTCAGAAAGAATCCATCAGGAAAGAGAGAAATCAGCTATCTGGCCTTCTAGCTGATTGATCAAAACAAATCTGAAAGCCAACACAGTCCTACAAAGTGAGGAACATTCCGGAACGATTAGCACCAATAAGCACTGAGTGTTGGTCAAGGCCCGGGAATTGAAAACAGCTCATTGGCTGCCAGTCAAGTTCATCAAAATGTGTCATTACTGGACCAAACCAAGCAGCACATCTCACCGAGGGGGTTTCCGGAGGTCAGACCAACAAACATATCTGCCAGGGTATCTTGTTTTGTTTTAAACTTAAAAGTGCAGTCTATCTGAAAGACATAAACCCCAGCAATGTCCAGGCACAAAAGTTATAAAAGCCCCAAAATAACAGGAAATAAAGGGAATACACAGGGGGAACCAGGTTTAAACAGGAGGATCCTTACAGTGGTGTCATGCTGGAGTTGGCAGAACTGGCAGAGGTTGACCCTTTGAATGCAGAGGCTGGTGGGGTGCGAAATGAGGACAGGGGGGACCCTGTCCTGGTTCTGGGAGGGAGAGGAAGGCATGAGGGCAGAGAAGCAGAGATGGGTTGAACCCGTTTGAGAGCCCTCTTGACCACAGTGGGTGGGAATCCTACAATGAGGAAAAAGGCAAACATGTCAGAAGTGCAGTTTTCGAAGGCGACATCATCAGAACAGATTTGGCGGAGGCGCAGGAACTGGAAAAATGGGATGGAGCCCTTACAGGTGCTGGGGTGTGAGGAATTGTACTCGAGGTAGCTGTGGGAGTCATTTCCACAGATGTTATTTCCACATTATCGTTTGAAACAGGAGGTGACCAGTTAGGTGCATCATTTGATGAGATCATATCTGACCCGTAAATAAACTCCAGTTACCCATCTTTGTTCCAGATCACTCAATGCCATTACCTAATAAAAATATTCTCACCTTTTGAATGCTAACAGATATAGTGACAATTCAAACCATTGCAGTCTCAGTAGCCAACCTCTTTGTACATGTTGATAGGGATGTATCAACATCCTGGACCTGTCTGATTGACAGATTCCCGTACCAGCCTCCCCGAACAGACGGCGGAATGTGGCGACTAGGGGCTTTTCACAGTAACTTCATTTGAAGCCTACTTGTGACAATAAGCGATTTTCATTTCATTTCATTTTTTCATCCCCAGAAACTGTTGGTCCAGGGCTTCTAATCTGTGATCAATGCAGGAAGTTGTTATATTTTATATTTTGTTGTAATATCACTAAAAGTCTTTGTGGGATACAGACGATGTAATTAATGGGAGGAGCCAGGTCTGTCTGTGATTTTGACAGTTTGGCTATAGGTTTCGAGTGTGATATGACAGAAAGATTGTTAGGTTGTTCCTGAAAAGGTCTCTCTCCCAAGGGCTGTACAGCGAACAGCAAGTAACCCTAATTTCTAACAGACAGGAAGCTGAGTGGGAATAAACAGATTATTTTCAGAGTGGCAGGCAGTGACCAGTGAGGTACCGCAGGGTTCAGTGCTGGAACTCAACTGTTCACAATATACCTTAATGATTTACAACGGAAGATGGAATTGCATGCAGTATCTCCAGATTTGCAGAAGACGCTAAGCTGTGTGGCAGTGTGTGCTGTGAGGACGATGCAAAGAGGCTGCAGGGTGACTTCGACAGGCTGGCTGAGTGGGAAAATACTTGGCAAATGTAATATAATGTGGGTAAATGGAAGGTTATCCACTTTGGTGGCAAAAACAGGAAGGCAGATTATCTGAATGGTGGCAGTTTAGGAAAAGGGGAAGTGCAACAAGACCTGGGTGTCATGATGGAACAGTCGCTGAAGGTTGGCATGCAGGTACAGCAGGCAGTGAGGAAAGCTAATGGCATGCTGGCCTTCATAGCGAGAGTATTTGAGTATAGGAGTAGAGATGTCTTGCTGCAGTTATACAGGGTCTTGGTGAGGCCACACCTTGAGCATTCTGTGCAGTTTTGGTCTCCTTGTTTGAGGAAGGACATTCTTGCTATTGAGGGTGTCCAGCGAAGATTCACCAGACTAATTCCCGGGATGGCAGAACTGACATATGAAGAAAGACTGGATCGACTGGGCTTGTACTCACTGGAGTTCAAAAGAATGAGAGGGAATCTCATAGAAATATATAAAATCCTGATGGGACTGGACAGGCTAGATGCAGGAATAAAGTTCCCGATGTTGGGGATGTCCAGAACTAGGGGTCACAGCCTAAGAATAAGGGGTAAACCATTAAGGATTGGGATGAGGAAGAACTTATTCTCTAAGAGTGTTGTGAACTTGTGGAATTCTCTACCACAGAAAGCTGTTGGGGCCAGTTCATTGGATATATTCAAGAGGGAGCTGGATGTGGTCCTTGAGGCTAAAGGGGTCATAGGGTATGGAGAGAAAGCGGAAGTGGGATACTGAATTTGCATGATCAGCCATGATCATATTGAATGATGGTTGAATGGCTTGAAGGGCTGAATGGCCTACTCCTGCACCTATTTCTATGCTTATTTATGAGTGGAATTTGACTATATTGGTTGGTGTAGTGACTTAAAGTTTTTCCTTTTTCTTTAAGAACTGTTTAACTGTGAATTGTAAAGCTATTTTTTTGATGTTAATGTGGTTAATTCTGTGTTTCAATTAAAGCTTTGTAATATAAGATACCTATTGGTCAGTCACATTTCTAGGTGAAGTATCCTTTCCTCACAGTTTTACAAATTGCAAACTGTTTGGAGTTTCTAGTCTGGTATCCTAACAGAATTTGAGATCTGGTCCGATATTCTAAGAGTACAAAAGTGATTATACATGATGTAGATGTAGGAATTACTACTCCAATTAGGCAAAATCCATATAGACTCAATCCACTAAAGTTGGCACGGGTTCTGATATCATTGAAGTGAGTTATAATGATTGGCGCTCACCTATTGTGTTGGTACCAAAACCAGATAAAACACAACGATTCTGTGGTCTATAGAAAAGTCACTGCGGTAACAAAGTCAGATGTGTGTCCTAATTTTCAATTGGAAGACTATTGAAAAGGTGGGACATGTGAACTTTATTATCAAAACTGACTTACTAAAGAAAAGGATACCGACAAGTCCCTGAATCAGAAAGGGCGAAGGAAGTTTGGCTTTTGTAAAGTCAAATGGTCTGCATCAGTTTAAAGTAATGCTGTTTGGACTGAAGAATGCGGCAGCAACATTCCAAAGACTAACCAACAAGGTCATTTCTGGGCTTAAGAATCGTGCCATGTACATTGACGATCTGGTGGTGTTCAGCCAAACATGGTAGGAGCATTTGGAACATCTAAAGGAATTGTTCGATTGACTACAGAGGCAGACTTGGTGGAAAACGTGACTAAAAGCGAGTTTGCAAAAGCCCAAGTCACATTCTTAGGCCATACTGATGGACATGGTCAGGTGGCCCGATGGAATGTGAAAATGAAAGCTATTGGGGACTTCCCAATACCATCAATGAGAAGAGAAATTCAGAGATTTCTGGGCATAAATGGTTTCTACACAAAACTTGTGCCAAATTCTAGCAGTGCGGTTGCTCCACTGACTGAACTTTTAAAAAAGAACTAGAAATTTAATTGAACGTCAGAATGTCGGGAGGCATTTGATAATCTGAAAACTGTGCTAACCACCGCACCAGTTTTGGCAAATTATGACAAGCGATTTAAGGAGGCCATTGATGCGAGTGATATGGAAGCGGGTGGTGTACTATTTATTATCAGAAAAATGATGAAGGAATAGAAAGACCTGTTGGCTATTTTTTCAGAAAACTAAATGTTCATCAAATTCAACCACTGAGAAGAAGATATTGAATGTGGCATTGGCATTGCAACATTTTGATATTTAAACAATTCATCAGAGGTTTATACAGACTATAAGCCATTGAAGCTTCTGGAGCAGTTTAAAGATTGAAATGCAAAGCTGTTTACATGGAGTTTATTGCTACAACCATTTAACTTGAAAATAAGACCTGCGGCCAGAAGAGAAAATGTGATTGCAGATGCCTTATCACGACTTTGTGTTGCAAGAAGGAACATTCAAAGTTAGGAAAGGAAGAATGAAATGGACTCTACTGATGTATAAATTTTCCTACATGAATATTACAATATATGTATCATAGGTGTAATAGCAATGTTTTGTGATGAGTACATTTTCAAGTTGAAAAGGCTTTGGAAAATGAAGCCATCTCTTCATGCTACTGGTTCATCTTTTTAGGGGGGGGGGAGATGTGATGAATGTAGAAATTTTTATATTATATATTTGTTCATAGAATTTACAGCGCAGAAGGAGGCTATTCAGCCCATCGAGTCTGCACCGTCTTGGAAAGAGCACCCTAGTCAAGCCCACGCCTCCACCCTATCCCCCATAACCCAGTAACCCCACTTAACCTTTTTGGACACTAAGGGCAATTGATCATGGCCAATCCACCTAACCCGCGCATCTTTAGACTGTGGGAGGAAACCGGAGTACCCGGAGGAAACCCACGCAAACTGCACAGTCACCCGAGGCCGGAAATGAATCTAGGTCCCTGGCGCTGTGAGGCAGAAGTGCTAACCACTGTGCTGCCCTTTGTTGCAGTAATGTTATTTGAAAGAAACTGGGTTTAAGATGGATTTAGCCAGAATGTGTACTAAAGCTGTGATTAAGGGGGTCATAAAAGTGAGGGAACCCTTGATATTGCAGGGGGAGTGCTCTGCTGGTTGATTTGAGAAGCATTTACCTGTTTACAGATATGTGGCAAATGGAATATTTCTTTGGTTGGTGGTCCCTGGGACGTAGATAATTGATGAGAGATATTTGCTCCAGGCTAAACAGGTCAAGGGACATCTTGTGAGAGGAGGGTGAAGAATGCCTTATGCTTTGGCTACAGTTGATGATGGGAGGAGCCAGGTCTGTTTCCAGTTTCAGTTTACCATAGGATTTTAGTCTGCCAAGAAGTCTCTTTCAGTTTGCTCCTGAAAGATTCTCTCCAAGGGTTCCGCACAGAGAATAGCAAGTAAACCTGATTGTTTGTGGGATTTGATTGATTCGGTTTTGCTCAATTAGAATATATAGCGGCAGGTGGAATAAGTTTTTCCTTTTACTTAAGAACTGTTGTAACTGTTATCTGTAATGCGATTTCTTTGTTGCTAATGTGGTTAATTGTGTGTTTAAATTAAAGTTTGTTTTGACATAAAAGTTACCTATTGGTCAGTGTTATCACTCCTGTAGTGCAGTCACCTTTCCCAACAATTTTACAAATTGCAAATAGTGGGGTTCTCATATGGGATCATAACATCCTGCATCATCACCCCCTGCACCCCCACCATCCCTACCCCCTGAACCCGCCCTGCCCGCAAGCATACCCACTGCATCACCACCCACCTACCCCGCAGCCACACCCCCGCAGGAGTTTGTACCCGCGCACCCTCCGTCTGCCTTCGCGTCCGCACCCACTGCGTCCGCCCTCGCAACCACATACCGTGTCCGCCTTAGAGCGCGTGCTGCCCTGCATGCGTCTGCCCTTTCATTCAACATGCCCCCCCTGCCCTCTCATTCAACTCGCCCCCTTCCCTCACATTCAACATGTCCCCCCTGCTCTCTCACACAACACACACCCCGCCCTCTCACTCAATGCGTCCCCCTGCCTTCTTACTCAATGCGCCCCCCTGCCCTCTCACTGAACACCCCCCTGCCCTCCCACTCAACACGCCCCCCTGCCCTCTCGCTGAACACCCCCCCCTGCCCTCCCACTCAACACGCCCCCCTGCCCTCAACACTGCCCCTGCCCTTGTACTCAACACACCCCTGCCCTCGCACTCAACACGTCCCCTGCCCTCGCACTTAATACACCCTGTAAAGCTCTGTACCCCATACAAGGACTGTACAAGCCTTGAAACCCTGCTTTCCACATAGGCTCTCCATTATTTCATGCCCGTATGTGCACTCACCTACACAGACATTTGCCTTGTGCCTGCACCAGTAATGCACACCTGACCCCATCCTTGCTCCTCGTCTTTGCCCCTTCCTCCTACAACTGCTCTGCACCTATGCCCTACCTCCTCACCCATGCTGTGTCATCTGCATGTGACCTGTTCCTGCATATTCCCTTTACGCTCATCCATCCATGTCCTACCTCCTACAACTTACACAGGCACCCTCACCCACATTCATCATGTACTTAGCTGGCACCTGAAAGTGAGGTTCTCCTTACCACGAGGTCCTCCACTGATCCATTGCCGTTGATGACAAGTCCATTAAGTTGCTCCTGGATTTGCCCAATGGTTTGGGGCAGATCCCGTGCTGGAATAAACCATTCATGTTCCTCTTCTTCTTCCAACATCTCCTGGAAGCAGCGTTCGATGAATTCTTCTTCCCATAACTCCTCTACAATCTAGGACGGACCAAAGAAAAATGCTCTTTACTGTTTAGTACAAAACACCATCCCCTTCTGAACCAAAGCCATGGTTCATATTCCAGCCCAAGCCTTTTTGAATACGTACAAGTGAGTATTTGTTTAAAAAGTGAATTATGGTTGGGTTAAAAGACTAGAGTGGCAAGTCCCTGCATATCACTAATCCACTAACCTCATGCTAGAAAAGACAAGTGGAATGTTCTGTGGAATGCTTCTGTTCTGGAAATGCCTCCATTTAAAACTTTCATCCTTGTTTATAAATCTCTCCACGAGCTCCACCCTCCCTATCCGTAACCTCCCCCAGCTCTTCAACTCTCTGATCTCCTCCTGATTATTGGTCTCGGGTACCACTTGATTTTAATTATTCCAGCATTGGCAGCTGAAGGCTTTAAGCTATGGAATTCCCTCACAAAGCCCCTCTGCCCTTGTCTCCTCTTTTTAAGAGGCACCCGAAAAACATTTTGGTCAAGAATTTCATCTCCGCAAACCTGATGACACATTTTATCCAATAATGCTCTGGTGAAGCACCATAAATGTTCAAGGTGCTTCATAGGTGGAAGGTCGCTGTTATTTTACATGAATGGACACTGAATACAGAATGAGGAAAGTGATTAATCTGGGCAAGGGGATCTGGAGTTCAGATCTGTGCTTCCCATTGCAGGAAGGGAAGACGGATCAGCACGCTCCTGATAATGACATCAGTTATTATCAAATGCCAAAGGCTCAGACATTTTAATCTTTTGTTAATTTGGAGGAAAGTCATTCAAAATTGTGGAAGTTGTTGAGGTTAATTACCTAAATACAATCGGGAGCAAGAAAGACAGACTGAGAAGCATCACAAGATCAATGAAGGAATATGGGTTATTAGATCAGGGAACAATTCACCACAAGGGACGATAGAGGCAGAGACTGACTATTTCATGGAGAAATAAGAACCACCTCCAGAGGAAGTCTCCTACCTGATTATTTTATCGAGACTATACAACTTGTTCAGTGTAAACGTTGCCAATGCACCCTCGTCAAATCCTGCCTGCAATTTGAACATGGGACTATTACACTTCACTAACAGATTCATGAGTCATACTCCTCCAAGAGAAAAACATACCGACCTTAAGTCCCGTATGTCAGTCAAGAATCTATCGACCTCTGCCGTAACAATATTCAATGACCCAGCCTCCACGGCTCACAGTTAATTCCAAAGACTCGCGATCCTCTGAAAAAATAAACTTGTTCTCAGCTCTTCCATTTGATAAGATCATGGCCTCTACTCTCTTCTCAATCTCCTATACCTTCTGTCCCGTTTGTCAGTCAAGAATCTATCTACCTCCGCCTTAACGATATTCAAAGGACCAGCCTCCACGGCTCACAGATCATTCCAAAGGCTCGCAATCCTCTGAAAAAAGAAACTTGTTCTCATCTCTGTCTTCAATGGCAGACCCTTATTTTTAAAGAATTTCCCCTGGTTCTAGTCTCTCTCACAAGGTGGAACATCCTTTCAGCATTCACCCTGTCAAATCTCCTCAGGATCTTGGGTTTCAATACGATCACCTCTCAATCGCCTAAACTCCGCTGGAGACAGGCACGGTCTGTCCAACTTTTGCCTCAGAACATAAAATCCCGCACATCCCAGATATCAGTCAATTTGAGCATTCTCTGCAATTCTGCAAAGGCAATTATATCTTTTCTCGAAATAAGGAGGAAAAATAAGGAGCCCTGATTACAAGATGACCCATTCAGCAGTCAGTTGGGTTCAGTGGCTTGTACACTCACTTCAGGCAGCAGGTCATGTTTTTAAACTAAAGTACAGACAGTCCATAATTAAAGCTGACACTCCAGGGTAGTACTGAGGGACTGCTGCACTGTCAGAGGGTCAGTACTGTGGAAGTGCTGCACTGTCAGAGGGTCAGTACTGAGGGAGTGCTGCAATGTCAGAGGGTCAGTACTGAGGAAGTGCTGCACTGTCAGAGGGTCAGTACTGTGGAAGTGCTGCACTATCAGAGGGTCAGTGCTGAGGGTGTGCAGCACTGTCAGAGGGTCAGTGCTGAGGGAGTGCGATACTGGCACAGGGTCAGTACCGAGGGAGTGCTGCATGGCAGAGGGTCAGTACCGAGGAAGTGCTGCACTGTCAGAGGGTCAGTACTGAGGGACTGCGGCATTGTCAGAGGGTCAGTGCTGAGGATGTGCAGCACTGGCTGAAGTCAGTATTGAGGGTGTGCTGCACTGTCAGAGGGCCCGTACTGAGGGAGTGCTGCATGGCAGAGGGTCAATACTGAGGGAGTGCGGCACAGGCAGAAGGTCAGTACTGAGCGAGTGCAGCACTAGCAGAGAGTCAGTACTGAGGGGGCGCCGCCCTGTCGGAGGGTACATACTTTAAAATAATATTCATTCAAGTGATGCGGACTCCAGTGATTAAGCGACCATTCATTGCCATTCCCCAATTAGAACATAGAACATAGAAAATACAGCACAGAACAGGCCCTTCGGCCCGTGATGTTGCGCCGAACCTTTGTCCTAGATTAATCATAGATTATCATTGAATTTACAGTGCAGAAGGAGGCCATTCGGCCCATTGAGTCTGCACCGGCTCTTGGAAAGAGCACCCTACCAAAGGTCAACACCTCCACCCGACACGAAGGGCAATTTTGGACACTAAGGGCAATTTATCATGGCCAATCCATCTAACCTGCACATCTTTGGACTGTGGGAGGAAAACGGAGCACCCGGAGGAAACCCACGCAATACACGGGGAGGATGTGCAGACTCCGCACAGACAGTGATCCAAGCCGGAATCGAACCTGGGACCCTGGAGCTGTGAAGCAATTGTGCTATCCACAATGCTACCGTGCTGCCCTTAAGAACAAATAAATCTACACTATATCATTCGACCGTAATCCATGTACCTATCCAATTGCTGCTTGAAGGTCCCAAATGTTTCCGACTCAACTACCTCCACAGGCAGTACATTCCATGCCCCCACTACTCTCTGGGTAAAGAACCTACCTCTGACATCCCCCCTATGTCTTCCACCATTCACCTTAAATTCATGTCCCCTTGTAATGCTTTGTTCCACCTGGGGAAAAAGTCTCTGACTGTCTCCTCTATCTATTCCCCTGATCATCTGATAAACCTCTATCAAGTCGCCCTTCATCCTTCTCCGTTCTAATGAGAAAAGGCCTAGCACCCTCAACCTTTCCTCGTAAGACCTACTCTCCATTCCAGGCAACATCCTGGTAAATCTCCTTTGCACCTTTTCCAAAGCTTCCACATCCTTCCTAAAATGAGGCGACACAGTACTCCAAATGTGGCCTTACCAAAGTTTTGTACAGCTGCATCATCACCTCACGGCTCTTAAATTCAATCCCTCTGTTAATGAACGCCAGCACACCATAGGCCTTCTTCACAGCTCTATCCACTTGAGTGGCAACTTTCAAAGATCTGTGAACATAGACCCCAAGATCTCTCTGCTCCTCCACATTGCCGAGAACCCTACCGTTAACCCTGCATTCCGCATCATATTTGTCCTTCCAAAATGGACAACCTCACACTTTTCAGGGTTAAACTCCATCTGCCACTTCTCAGCCCAGCTCTGCATCCTATCTATGTCTCTTTGCAGCCGACAACAGCCCTCCTCACTATCCACAACTCCACCAATCCTCGTATCGTCTGCAAATTTACTGACCCACCCTTCAACTCCCTCATCCAAGTCATTAATGAAAATCACAAACAGCACAGGATCCAGAACTTATCCCTGCGGTACGCCACTGGTAACTGGGATCCAGGCTGAATATTTGCCATCCGCCACCACTCTCTGACTTCTCTCGATTAGCCAGTTCGTTATCCAACTGGCCAAATTTCCCACTATCCCATGCCTCCTTACATTCTGCATAAGCCTACCATGGGGAACCTTATCAAATGCCTTACTAAAATCCATGTACACTACATCCACTTCTTTACCTTCATCCACATGCTTGGTCACCTCCTCAAATAATTCAATAAGACTTGTAAGGCAAGACCTACCCCTCACAAATTGTACTTGAGAAGGTGGTAGTGAGCTGCCTTCTTGAACTGCTGCAGTCCCTGTGATGTAGGTATACTCACAGTCCTGTTAGGGAGGGAATTCTGGGATTTTGACCCAAGAACACTTATGTATTTCCAAGTCAGGTTGGTGAGTGACTTTATGGAGAACCTCCAGGTAGTGGGGTTCCCATGTATCTGCTGCTCTTGTCCTTCTGGATGGTAGTGGCGTGTGTTTGGAAGGTGCTGTCTCAGGAACCTTGGTGAGTTGCTGCAGTGCATCTTATAGTTGGTGCACACGGCTGCCACTGTGTGTTGATGGTGGAAGGTCTGAACGCTTGTGGAAGGGCTACCAATCAAACGGGCTGCCTTGTCCTGGATGATGTTGAGCTTCTTGAGTGTTGTTGGAGCTGCACTCATCCAGGCACAAGTGGGGAGTCTTCCATTACGCTCCTGACTTCATAGAATACCTACAGTGCAGAAGGAGGCCATTCGGCCCATCGAGTCTGCACTGACCATCTGAAAGAGCACCCTACTGAGGCCCAATCCACCATCCTATCCGCGTAACCCCCACCTAAGGGTAATTTAGCATGGCCAATCCATCTAAACTGCACATCTTAGGACTCTGGAAGGAAATTGGAGCACCCGGAGGAAACCCACGCAGACACGGGAAGACTGTGCAAACCACACAGTCAGACAGTCACCCGAGGTCAGCTAACATTGAACATCAGGCGCCTGCTGAACGTGATCATGACCCCATCCGGGGTCAGAGCACCTGAGGTGATCGTCTCCCTGGACTCAGAAAAGGCCTTCGACAGAGTCGAGTGGAAGTACCTTGTAGAGGTGCTAGAGCGGTTTGGGCTCGGAAAAGGATTCACCTCATGGGTGAAACTCGTGTACAACGCTCCCATGGGCGTACGGACAACAACACCAGTTACCAGTACTTCCAGCTGCACAGGGGCACCAGGCAGGGATGCCTGCTGTCGCCGCTGCTGTTCGCCCTTGTGATCGAACCATTAGCGATCACTCTCAGAACAGCAAAGAACTCAAGTGGGGTTCAAAGAGGCAGGGAGCACAGAGTCTCGCTCTATGCGGATGACCTGCTCCTCTACATCTTGGACCCACAAAGCAGCATGGAAGGAATCATCATGCTCCTGAAAGAATTCGGTGTCTTCTCGGGCTACAAACATGAGCAAAAGTAAGATTTTTCCCGGTGAACCTGCAAGGAGGAGGAGGGGCAGCATTGGTGGGACTGACGTTTAAAAAAGCCTGACACAAATTCTGCTAACTGGGGATCCAAATCGCTCATGACTGGACGAGGAACCACAAATGGAACCCGACCAGTCTGACAGAGGAAGTTAGAAAAGAACTGCAGAGGTGGAACACACTCCCACTCTTCCTCGCAGGGAGAGTTCAGACGATCAAAATGACCATACTGCCCAGATACCCCTTCTTACTAAGATCCATCCCGATCTGTATCCCCAAGGTCTTTTTCAACTCCCTGGACAAATTAATCATGGCGTTTGCATGGGGGGAAAGAATGCTAGGATCGCAAAAAGGTCCTACAGAAAACAAAATCCAGGGGAGGGCTAGCACTCCCAAACCTACAATTCTACCACTGAACAGCTCCTGCAAGGGGACCTCTGTTGGAATCTTTAATTTGAAAGGATCTTAACTTGCCGAACTACGCCAAGTTGGGGGAAGCTTAGTTGATGAATCAAAGTCCTGGCGCAATACGACAAGTTGTAAGATCCTTTCAAATTAAAGATTCCAACAATTGGCGAGTCATGGCAGGAGGGGAGCAGTGCTGAATGACCTTCGGAGGCCCAGGTGACGACGGAAAGCTTCGAAGATAATCGGAGGAGGTCCGGAACCTTCGGGAAGCTTCGGAGATAATCGGAGGAGGCCCAGAAGACAGCCGGAACCCACGGCTAGACTAGGGTAAGAAATATCTTTTTCACCCATTAAAAGTCTTAAAGCCGCATCAATCAGTACTTCGACCCTTGAAAAGAACATTTTTATAGACTGTGTTAAATCAATCAGGTGCTGGTCGTTGAAACTAAAATAAAACGGGACTGAAAAAATAGTCACGGCAGTCAGCGATCAAGAAAATTTATGGCTGATCCAAATCAAAGTGTAGATTCAGAGCCTTTAGCAGGCAGAAAATTACTCCCCACTACATCCAAGGGGGGTGCTGGAATACCAGATGTTTCTGTTGAAGATATGTTGGGGGATTTTAGATCTTTCATTCGTAGACAATTTGGACTGTCTGAAGTTGCCACAAAAATTGAATCAAAATATGATATCCCCAAAGGACAGTGGTCCCTTGATAATATCAAGAAGGCATGGGGTAAGACCACACGGTTAAACGGTGGAAGACGTATGAAATGGTCTTTTGCAGTAATGGCACAGCTCCAAAAACATCAAGAGACAATTGCAAAAACTAAATTTGATCATGAGTATAGGTCCACTAAAGACCAACTAATTGCAGTTGTTGAAGATTTGCAAGATGCAAAATCCAAACTTGAGCATTATGATGAAATTAAAACAGAATTGCGAGTTGCAAAATCCAAACTTGAACATTATGATGAAATTAGAACAGATTTGCAAAACAAAACCTCTGAACTCCAGCAGTTATCTTTTCAAATAACAGAATTCCAAAATCAAGTTTTTGAAGGAGTCAAAATACCGACAATTGCAATTGAAAACTGAGCGAATTGAACTTGAAAATTGCAAGTTAATCGAAGAAAGATGTGTTTTAGCTGAACACTGCAAAATTTCTGTGCAGAAATTTGAACAAACAGCACAAACTCAGAAAGCAGCCCAAGCGCCCCACCTAGTGGCACAATCGGCAATTGCACAGCCAAGAACAAATGTCACGAATAAATCAGTTCCTTTGTCAGATGAATCAGACGAAGATAGTGTTCAAATCCAGCCCATGTTACCTGCTGCTCCAGCGGCGGCTGTTGCAGCACCTGCAGGAATATCAGCAGTAACTACAATTTCACCACCAGCGCCAGGGCAAACATGTACCCTTGCTCCATTAAAATCATGTAAGAAAATACCACAATGCCTTTTCTGTGGTAGAGTAGGACACTGGATTTCAAAATGCTATCATAAACAACGGATGGATTCGAGAGATGATAATGAAGTAGACAATGTTCACTACAATACATCTCCACCTTGTGGTCAACAATGTAACGAGTACCAACAAGACACACCCAGTATGGCTTCTGGTCAGCAAACTGGCTAAGCAACTACAACCATGGTTTACTTTTACAGTTAATCAACAACAGTATCATAATAGCCCAACTGTTTACCACATGGCTTTACAGAATCATCTCAGGCAACTGCCTGTTCAGCCTTCCACCATTATCCAATATGAAGATGATGTTCTGATAACCTCCATCAATAAAGATGATCATGATAAAGACTTACGGGTAGTCTTGAACCACCTCAGTACTAATAGTCACAAAGCTAGCTTTCACAAAGCACAAATTGCCCAGAAAGAAGATGTTTACTTGGGACAGAAAATTTCCAAAGGAAAAAGGGAACTTAATCAGAACAGAACGGCTGCCATCAAAGCAGCTAAAGAAACCTCAATGTATCGCTAAAAAGTTGCCAAGAACTGTCAACTTAAGAAAACTGTCATTATTCTGAACGTTGCTTTATTAATTTAAAGAAATTAACATCTCTTGTCAGCTGTGTTTCCTTTAACAGAATCGACAAATTCATCTACAGAAAATCAAGATACAGCACAAGATTGGTTCAGTTATATATTTAATAAGTTATTGCATTTGATATTTTAAAATAAATGTTTGGAATTAGTCTGGAAATTAAAACTTCAAACAACGTGGAAGCCGGTTTAAAAAAAAAAAATATGTTCCAAAAGAACAGATCGTTCAAAGACATTTGATAATGGGAATTTGGCAGCAATCCAACTTTTACTCCCAGTCCATTTGAGTGACAAAAAAAAGAGTTTAGAGATGCGAATGGCATCATTCCAAGCTATACGCCCCCTTTTTGTCTCTGCAAGAAAATTAACCCTTTCAACAAGCTTGTGTGTATAATCCAGAAGATGTCAAAGACTTGACATCAATTTTGATAATCATTTTACCATTTATTACTAGATCATATGTTCAACTTTTATTGTATAATCATTTTATTTGTAGACATGAAGTTCTTATTAATTGTTTATTGCTGAATTATGTAATCATGATATCAATTTTCAATTAGTATATCAATGTTCCGTAGTATTACAAAATCGAATGGCACTTGACTATGTGCTAGCTGAAAAAGGTGGCACCTGCGCCCTGACAGGTGCAGAATGTTGCACTTTCATTCCCGATAACTCTAAAGAAGTTAAAGATTTGGCATTACATATCCAAAAAGAAATCAAAAAACTTGATCCACCCCAATTTATCTCTCTCTGTGATAAAATTTGCGGGTGGCTTGGACCCACTGGAATGTCCACAATAAGAATAATCCTATTCTCCTGTGTAGCTGTATTCATTATTTACATAACATACCAATGTGCTAAGTGCATAAAAAAACTCTTCGCTAAACGCAGGGGACCAACTATCAGAATGATTCAAACTAACCCAACTGTACCCGCAATTGATGAACTGGAGCTGAAATACTATTATTGAAATGTTACTGATCAATCAACTATTTGACTATTATTAACATATTGTATAATTTATTAATACTGAATCAGTAGGATCAAATTTGATTAATTTATTAATTATAATAATTATTTTGACTATTATTAACATATTGTATAATTTATTAATACTGAATCAGTAGGGTCAAATTTGATTAATTTATTAATTAAAATAATTATTTTGAAATGCCTGTTGCAATGTTAAGTGTCCATTCTATTGTTTAAAACTGCAATGACAATATGAATGAGTTATTCTTTGCGCTTTTACCTATCCTATCGCATTAATGATGTATTTTATCTTATGGTAATATATCTCACTTAATCTTTCGATTTATCAAAGGGCCGACTGTAGAAGCCAGGTATTTTGAATACAAATAGTATCGGTAAAAGATAGCTGTTTAAGCATAAAAATTAAGCCCCAGTTTTAAATACACATTTAAAAATGAGAATTTCAGCACACATAAATTCAGGTCTTCAATAGATACATGAAACAGCATAAAATTCCATCATAGATTATAACAGCACAGTTGCAAGACAATTTGACACTGCTTGTGCTAATTGTCAAGGACAAGGACTGAGTTCCATGGCAATGAGGTGGCAGGAGTCCAGTGCAGTTTGTAAGAGCATTGAATCATATATATATTTTACTCAATCTTTCTCGATATGAAGTCTCCATTGTTACATTAGCCAAGCTAGCTTAAAACCAGTCTATTGCTGGTAAAGATTAGCAGAATATCACATTCTATAACATGTAGACATGAAACAATTAAAAGCTGATGTTGCACATTGAAGATGGACGGCTTGCCATCAAATCAAATGTGTTTGAGTCTAACCCAAACCAATTAGGATTATATTGGGGTGTGATTAGATGACTTAAGACAGATATGAAAGTGTATAACTGAAAAGTTTCCGCCCGCCATTTTAGTGTCTTTCTGTAGTCTTTGTGTTGCGTTGTAAGTTATCTTTCTGTTAGTTTGTTAGTCTGTCCTTAGTTGTCTGTCTTTAATTCTCTTAGTCTGTCTGTTAATGTGAGATGTCTTTTCCGGGGTGTTAGTCTGTGTCAGTAATGTAGTGTACTTTTGACTTTGAGTTTGAGTTTAGCTGAAGATTAGCTCTCTCTCTTCATGTTTCATTTCCAGACTTTGACCTTTTAAAAGTTACTTTTGAGCTGTCTGCCTAAGCAAAAAAGATAATGTCTTTGATTCTCTGAAAGCTTCGAATTGTCTACGAATTACCTTTTAAATGACTTTCAAATTGTAATCAAGCAACTACAAATAAAACAATTCTTTTTGGCACCTGAGAAGTTTTAACTGCAAATTTCTGCTGAGTCCCAGTAATCGCAAAGTGCTACTGGTAACCGAATAGCAGAAATGATATAAATTCCTTCAACTTTACACAGTCGAATAATACTAGGAATCCAACAACTTGGAATAGTCCAGAAATATTATAAATCTTACAACTTGGCGTAGTTCGGCAGGTTAAGATCCCTTTCAAATTAAAGATTCTAACAACCTCTCTCCGGGCCCTCGCCACAGCGGCACTCCCATCCCCACCGAAGAAACAGTCCAGCAGCCCAGTGGTGATAGCCACTCTCCAGACGTGGAACCAACTACGGCAGCAATTCGGACTGACCGAAATGTCCGACAAAGCCCCCATCTGCAATAACCACAGGTTCACACCAGCACTCACTGACTCCACCTTCAAAAGGTGGAGACAGGACGGGGGGACATTGACTGTCAGGGACCTATACACTGATGGTTGGGTCACAACATTGGAAGAACTGACGCAGAGATTCCAACTAGCTAAAGGCAACAAACTCAGATACCTTTAGCTTAAAAACTTCCTACGGAAGGAGACAAGGACATACCCGCGACCACCCGACAGACACTATTGGAAGAGCTACTGGACGCAGGCATCCTAGGCAGAGGGAACTGTAGTGACATGTACGGGAGCATTGCGGAAGTGGCTGCTGGGAGGTAAGTCAACCTTTAAAAGCACTGGTCTTTGCAGGGGCAGGCCAGTCGATTTCGGCGGGAGAACAGCTGGTGAGTCAGTTTCAGCGGGAGCATTGCAGGAGTGGTTGCTGGGAGGTACGTCTGTCCTTTAAAAGCACTTGTCTTTGCAGGGGCAGGCCAGTCGATTTCGGCGGGAGAATCAGCTGGTGAGTCAGTTTCAGCGGGAGCATTGCGGAAGTGGCTGCTGGGAGGTAAGTCAACCTTTAAAAGCACTTGTCTTTGCAGGGGCAGGCCAGTCGATTTCGGCGTGAGAACAGCTGGTGAGTCAGTTTCAGCGGGAGCATTGCGGAAGTGGCTGCTGGGAGGTAAGTCTGTCCTTTAAAAGCACTTGTCTTTGCAGGGGCAGGCCAGTCGATTTTGGCGGGAGTGGAGCTGGCTGGTTAGTCAATTTCAGCAGGAGCTGAGAATTTTTCTTTTTTTAAAAAATTAGTTTTTTAGGCGGGAACAGGAAGTCGACCCGCGGACGTCTGGGAAGACCCTCACCAATAAATTCTGGTGGAGAGGAAACCCGAGACACTACACGTGTAGTGTCTCCCACCCGCCCTCCTCCTCTAACCTAATAATAAAACCCATTGGTCTGAGGTAGGTACCATATTTTATTATATTATTATTATTTTTTATAAAAATTTAATTTAGTTGTTAACCAGATCTTGGTAGAAAGTAAGAGGAATGGCAGGGAAGGGAGTGCAATGTTCCTCCTGCAGGATGTTTGAGGTGAGGGATGCAGTTAGTGTCCCTGCTGATTTTACCTGCGGGAAGTGCTGCCATCTCCAGCTCCTCCAAGACCGAGTTTGGGAACTGGAGCTGGAGTTGGAAGAACTTCGGATCATTCGGGAGGCAGAAGGGGTCACAGATAGCAGCTTCAGGGAATTAGTTACACCAAAGATTGGAGATAGGTGGGTAACTGTAAGAGGGACTGGGAAAAAGCAGTCAGTGCAGGGATCCCCTGCGGTCGTTCTCCTGAGAAACAAGTATACCGCTTTGGATACTTGTGGGGGGGACGATTTACCAGGGGTAAGCCATGGGGTACGGGCCTCTGGCACGGAGTCTGTCCCTGTTGCTCAGAAGGGAAGGGGGGAGAGGAGCAGAGCATTAGTAATTGGGGACTCTAGAGTCAGGGGCACAGATAGGAGATTTTGTGGGAGCGTGAGAGACTCACGTTTGGTATGTTGCCTCCCAGGTGCAAGGGTACGTGATGTCCCGGATCGTGTTTTCCGGGTCCTTAGGGGGGGAGGGGGAGCAGCCGAGTCGTGGTCCACATTGGCACGAACGACATAGGTAGGAAAGGGGACAAGGATGTCAGGCAGGCTTTCAGGGAGCTAGGATGGAAGCTCAGAACTAGAACAGAGTTGTTATCTCTGGGTTGTTGCCCGTGCCACGTGATAGTGAGATGAGGAATAGGGAGAGAGAGCATTTAAACACGTGGCTACAGGGATGGTGCAGGCGGGAGGGATTCAGATTTCTGGATAACTGGGGCTCTTTCTGGGGAAAGTGGGACCTCTACAGACAGGATGGTCTACATCTGAACCTGAGGGGCACAAATATCCTGGGGGGGAGATCTGTTAGTGCTCTTTGGGGGGGTTTAAACTAATGCAGCAGGGGCATGGGAACCTGGATTGTAGTTTTAGGGTAAGGGAGAATGAGAGTATAGAGGTCAGGAGCACAGATTTGACGTCGCAGGAGGGGGCCAGTGTTCAGGTAGGTGGTTTGAAGTGTCTACTTCAATGCCAGGAGTATACGAAACAAGGTAGGGGAACTGGCAGCATGGGTTGGTACCTGGGACTTCGATGTTGTGGCCATTTCGGAGACATGGATAGAGCAGGGACAGGAATGGATGTTGCAGGTTCCGGGGTTTAGGTGTTTTAGTAAGCTCCGAGAAGGAGGCAAAAGAGGGGGAGGTGTGGCGCTGCTAGTCAAGAGCAGTATTACGGTGGCGGAGAGGATGCTAGATGGGGACTCTTCTTCCGAGGTAGTATGGGCTGAAGTTAGAAACAGGAAAGGAGAGGTCACCCTGTTGGGAGTTTTTTATAGGCCTCCTAATAGTTCTAGGGATGTAGGGGAAAGGATAGCGAAGATGATTCTGGATATGATCGAAAGTAACAGGGTAGTTATTATGGGAGACTTTAACTTTCCAAATATTGACTGGAAAAGATATAGTTCGAGTACAATAGATGGGTCGTTTTTTGTACAGTGTGTGCAGGAGGGTTTCCTGAAACAATATGTTGACAGGCCAACAAGAGGCGAGGCCACGTTGGATTTGGTTTTGGGTAATGAACCAGGCCAGGTGTTGGATTTGGAGGTAGGAGAGCACTTTGGGGACAGTGACCACAATTCGGTGACGTTTTCGTTAATGATGGAAAGGGATAAGTATACACCGCAGGGCAAGAGTTATAGCTGGGGGAAGGGCAATTATGATGCCATTAGACGTGACTTGGGGGGGATAAGGTGGAGAAGTAGGCTGCAAGTGTTGGGCACACTGGATAAGTGGGGCTTGTTCAAGGATCAGCTACTGCGTGTTCTTGATAAGTATGTACCGGTCAGACAGGGAGGAAGGCGTCGAGCGAGGGAACCGTGGTTTACCAAGGAAGTGGAATCTCTTGTTAAGAGGAAGAAGGAGGCCTATGTGAAGATGAAGTGTGAAGTTTCGGTAGGGGCGATGGATAGTTACAAGGTAGCGAGGAAGGATCTGAAGAGAGAGCTAAGACGAGCAAGGAGGGGACATGAGAAGTATTTGGCAGGAAGGATCAAGGAAAACCCAAAAGCTTTCTATAGGTATGTCAGGAATAAGCGAATGACTAGGGAAAGAGTAGGACCGGTCAAGGACAGGGATGGGAAATTGTGTGTGGAGTCTGAAGAGATAGGCGAGATACTAAATGAATATTTTTCGTCAGTATTCACTCAGGAAAAAGATAATGTTGTGGAGGAGAATGCTGAGCCCCAGGCTAATAGAATAGATGGCATTGAGGTACGTAGGGAAGAGGTGTTGGCAATTCTGGACAGGCTGAAAATAGATAAGTCCCCGGGACCTGATGGGATTTATCCTAGGATTCTCTGGGAGGCCAGGGAAGAGATTGCTGGACCTTTGGCTTTGATTTTTATGTCATCGTTGGCTACAGGAATAGTGCCAGAGTACTGGAGGACAGCAAATGTGGTCCCTTTGTTCAAAAAGGGGAGCAGAGACAACCCCGGCAACTATAGACCGGTGAGCCTCACGTCTGTAGTGGGTAAAGTCTTGGAGGGGATTATAAGAGACAAGATTTATAATCATCTAGATAGGAATAATATGATCAGGGATAGTCAGCATGGCTTTGTGAAGGGTAGGTCATGCCTCACAAACCTTATTGAGTTCTTTGAGAAGGTGACTGAACAGGTAGACGAGGGTAGAGCAGTTGATGTGGTGTATATGGATTTCAGCAAAGCGTTTGATAAGGTTCCCCACGGTAGGCTATTGCAAAAAATACGGAGGCTGGGGATTGAGGGTGATTTAGAGATGTGGATCAAAAATTGGCTAGCTGAACGAAGACAGAGGGTGGTGGTTGATGGGAAATGTTCAGAATGGAGTACAGTCACAAGTGGAGTACCACAAGGATCTGTTCTGGGGCCGTTGCTGTTTGTCATTTTTATCAATGACCTAGAGGAAGGCGCAGAAGGGTGGGTGAGTAAATTTGCAGACGATGCTAAAGTCGGTGGTGTTGTCGATAGTGTGGAAGGATGTAGCAGGTTACAAAGGGATATAGATAAGCTGCAGAGCTGGGCTGAGAGGTAGCAAATGGAGTTTAATGTAGAGAAGTGTGAGGTGATTCACTTTGGAAGGAATAACAGGAATGCGGAATATTTGGCTAATGGTAAAGTTCTTGAAAGTGTGGATGAGCAGAGGGATCTAGGTGTCCATGTACATAGATCCCTGAAAGTTGCCACCCAGGTTGATAGGGTTGTGAAGAAGGCCTATGGAGTGTTGGCCTTTATTGGTAGAGGGATTGAGATCCGGAGTCGGGAGGTCATGTTGCAGCTGTACAGAACTCTGGTACGGCCGCATTTGGAGTATTGCGTACAGTTCTGGTCACCGCATTATAGGAAGGACGTGGAGGCTTTGGAGCGGGTGCAGAGGAGATTTACCAGGATGTTGCCTGGTATGGAGGGAAAACGTTATGAGGAAAGGCTGATGAATTTGAGGTTGTTTTCGTTGGAGAGAAGAAGGTTAAGAGGAGACTTAATAGAGGCATACAAAATGATCAGGGGGTTGGATAGGGTGGACAGTGAGAGCCTTCTCCCGCGGATGGATATGGCTGGCACGAGGGGACATAACTTTAAACTGAGGGGTAATAGATATAGGACAGAGGTCAGAGGTAGGTTCTTTACGCAAAGAGTAGTGAGGCCGTGGAATGCCCTACCTGCTACAGTAGTGAACTCGCCAACATTGAGGGCATTTAAAAGTTTATTGGATAAACATATGGATGATAATGGCATAGTGTAGGTTAGATGGCTTTTGTTTCGGTGCAACATCGTGGGCCGAAGGGCCTGTACTGCGCTGTATTGTTCTATGTTCTATGTACGAACGACTGCTCGAGAGGGCCAACACCCAACTGGATGCGACAAGGAGGAAATGGGAGGAAGACTTGGGGTTCGAAATAGGGTGGGGACTCTGGAGCGAAGCACTGCACAGGGTCAACTCTACCTCCCCATGCACGAAGCTCAACCTAATGCAGCTAAAAGTGGTACATGGAGCCCACTTGACCAGAACCCGAATGAGCAGGTTCTTCCCGGAGGTGGAGGATAGATATGAATGGTGCCAAGGAGGCCTGGCCAACCACACCCACATGTTCTGGTCTTGCCCCAGACTTGCTGGGTACTGGACAGCCTTCTTCGAGGCAATGTCCAAAGTGGTGGGGATGAGGGTGGAGCCATGCCCGAAAGTGGCAGTCTTCGGGGTATCAGACCAGCCAGATCTCTTCATGGGGAGGATAGCGGACGTCCTTGCTTTTCCTCCCTGATGCCCGCCCTAGAATCCTACTTGGTTGGCGATCAGCAGCACCACGTAAAGCTACAGATGGCTGTCCGACCTATCAGAATTTCTCCAAATGGAAAAAATCAAATTCACCATCCGTGGGTCAGAAGAGGGCTTCCACAAAACATGGGAACCATTCACCCGACTGTTCCGAGACTGGCAACAGTGAAGAAGGGGGGGGAAGAGAGGGGTCAGGCAGGGCGAGGGGAGCTGGGGGGGGGGGATTGTATGCTGAGCCAGACAGTGACAGACTGCAAATAGAGAAACCAAAAAAGAAACCCATGAGACCAGACAACAAATGAAAACGAACGGCAATGTATATAATTTTGAAAATGCCAATAAAAAGATTTAAAAAAAAAAGAATTGAACCTGAGACCGTGGCGCTGTGGGGCAGCAGTGTGCCACCGTGACTTGTGCTTTGTAGATAGATGGTGGAAAGACTTTGGGGAATCAGAAGGTGAGTTACTAGCCACAGGATTCCTCGCCTCTGACCTGCTCTTCTAGCCACAGTACTTATATCGCTAGTTCAGTTGAGTTTCTGGTCAATGGTAACCCTAGGATGTTGATAGTGTGGAATTCAGTGATGGTAATGCCGGTAATGCCACTGAATGTCAAGGGGACATGGTTAGATCCTCTCTTGTTGGAAATGGCACCTGTCAGCCCAAGCCTGGATATTGTCCAGGTTTTGTTGCATTTCAACATGAACTGTTTCAGTATCTGAGGAGTCGCGCGAATGGTGCAGTCATCAGTGAACATCCCCACCTCTGATGTTCTGATGGAAGGAAGGTCATGAAGCAGTTGAAGATGCTTGGCCTAGGACAGAAAATGTGCAAGTTCGGTGGATTGGCTATGCTGGAAAAAAAGGTAGGTGGATTGGCCATGCTAAATTGCCCCTTAGTGTCCAAAGATGTGCAGGTCAGATAGGGTTATGGGGATAGGGCGGGGAAGTGGTTCTAGTTAGGATGTTCTTTCAGAGCGTCGGTGCAGACTCATTTTTTAAAAATAAACTTAGAGAACCTGATCATTTTTTTCCCCAATTAAGGGCAATTTAGCATGGCCAATCCACCGACCTTGCTCATCTTTGGGTTGTGGGGGTCAAACCCAAGCAGACACGGGGAGAATGTGCAAACTCCACACAGACCGTAGCCTTGGGCCTGGATCGAACCCGAGTCCTCGGCACAGTCGGCAGCAATGCTAACCATTGCGCCACCATGCTGCCCTTTCATCAGTGTAGACTCGATGGGACAAATGGCCTCCATCTGAACTGTATGGTTCAATGACAGTACCCTGAGGAACTCCCTCCAGGCCTGTAACAGTCATACTACCTTTGGCCGGGCGGCACGTGGCGCAGTGGTTAGCACTGGGACTACGGTGCTGAGGACACGAGTTTGAATCCCAGCCCTGGGTCACTGTCTGTGTGGAGTTTGCACATTCTCCCAGTGTCTGCGTAGGTTTCACCGCCACAACCCAAAGATGTGCAGGTTAGGTGGATTTGCCATGCTAATTTGCCCCTTAATTGGGAAAAGAAAATAATTGGGTACACTAAATTTATTCTTAAAAAAGTGATACTAGCCTTGGCCAAAACCCTCAGCACTTCCTTGTGCTGTATCCCCCTACACCCTTCCTATGCATGTATTTGTCCAGATGCCTTTTGCACGCTGTTAATGTATCTGCTTCCACAACCTCCACTGGCAACGCGTTCCAGGCACTCACTACCCTCGGTGTAGAAAACCTGCTTCGCACATCTCCTCTAAGCTTTGCCCCACAGACCTTAAACCTATGCCCCCTGGTGACTGACCCTCCACCCTGGGAAAGAGTGCCTGCCCATCCACTCTATCCATGCCCTCATAACCTTGTGGACCTCTATCAGGTCACCCCTCAACCTCCGTCGTTCTAATGAAAACAGTCCGAGTCCAATCAGCCTCGCTGCATAGCTTACACCCTCCAGACCAGGCAACATTCCGGTAAACCTCCTCTGCACCCTCTCCAAAGCCCCCACATCCTTCTGGTAGTGTGGCGACCAGAATTGTGCGCAATATTCCAAGTGCGGCCTTACCAAGGTTCAATACAATTGTAGCATGACTTGCCAGTTTTTATACTCAATGCCCCGTCCAATAAAGGCAAGCATCCCGTACGCCTTCTTGACTGTCTTGTCCACTTGTGTTGCCACCTTCAAAGATCTGTGGACATGCACGCCCATATATTCCTAAGAGTTTTGCCATTTACGGTATATTTCCCCTCTATGTTAGACCTCCCAAAATGCATTACTTCACATTTGTCTAGATTAAACTCCATTTGCCATTTCTCTGCCTAAGTCTGCAACCTATGTCCTGCTGTATCCTCTGACAATCCTCAGCACTATCTGCCACTCCACCAACCTTGGTGTCATCCCCGAACTTAATAATCAAACCAGCTACATTTTCCTCCAAATTGTTTATGCATACTACAAACAACAGAGGCCCCAGCACAGATCCCTGTGGAACACCACTGGTCACAACCTTCCATTCAGAAAAACACCCTGTACTGCTACCCTTTGCTCATGAAGTAATGACCTGGAGCTGAAATGATTGACCTCCAACCACAACAATCTTCTTTTGCGCCAGGTGTAAAGAACCTCTTTCCAAACCTTGTTTTCCCTTTTTAATTCTTGCCTTGCTGGCTGCCTCAGAATTGTAGACCTTTCTTTTAAACTATAGACTTTGGTCTTGAACTGAGGCCCCCCCCTCCGCAAGCTCCTATTTGATCTGGCTCAGGCAGTCCTCTTGATGCAGTGTGCTCTGTGGCATAGTTTGTTATGTCATTTTGATGGACTTTATTAAAAGCCAATCCCTTCCTCTGGAATTCCAAAACATATTCTATTCTCAATTGTAATTGGTGCTGCCCTTCAGAACTTCTGGAAGAAAGGAAGAAAGCAATCTCCATTTTTAATTCAGTTTCTGCTTAGGCCTGAAAGGAAGCACACAGCAGATCGGGTCTCTCGCACAACTTTCTACCTGGCAAGATGGCAGCTTCTAGTTATCCTGTGAAAGTAACTTATGAAAGGAGCTGTTGGCAAGTGGACCTTTCTATTCTGATTGAGAACTGTGAAGCCAGTGCTCCAAATTCTCTCTCACCTGCTGGATTCTTCCAGTGAGCTCAGGATAAAGTATTTTCCCCTGCAGTCAGTTTAAACTGTGGGAGTGTAGCACCGTCAATATGACGTGAGGCAGGTTGAGGTAATGTCAATTGAAGGCTTTATTAAGCAGAACTTTATCCCCAGCAGTGTGGTTACAGAATGCAACTGCTGAGGGAAATGAAGGGAAAAACTGGGTTCTTATACCGGCATTTCTGGGTGGAGTCCAGTTGGTGGCAGATCCTATCAGGACCTGGCATCCCTCCACCAATAGCCTGTCGACACGTGGTGTACCGTATTACCCCTAATACATACCACCACAGGGAGGTTCCAGTCCAGCACCACTTGCTGGCAGAGGAGTTGTTTGAAAATCCATTTAAAACCCTCATGCTGAGAACTGTAGATTGAACTCAGTGAGGCTGATGGTCCAACTGGCTGCCAGAAGTGAGGATTGCAAAGATATGAGAGGAATTATCTGAGTGATAGTCCAGGTCAGTTGAAGTGACGGCAATTCCAGAGAAAGTACAAAAGCCTGAGAGTTCTACCTAAAGGTACATCCTAAAAGATCACAAACCAACCGATGGTTTCCAACCCCTCGCATTCAGATTTCATCATCCACCAAGATCGCCTCCTCAGCAGTGAGGATACCATTAGACCAAAAGACATAGGAGCAGGATTAGGCCACTCGGCCAATCGAGTCTGCTCCGCCATTCAATCATAGAACATAGAACGATACAGTGCAGTACAGGCCCTTCGGCCCACGATGTTGCACCGAAACAAAAGCCATCTAACCTACACTATGCCATTTTCATCCATATGCTTATCCAATAAACTTTTAAATGCCCTCAATGTTGGCGAGTTCACTACTGTTGCAGGTAGGGCATTCCACGGCCTCACCACTCTTTGCGTAAAGAACCTACCTCTGACCTCTGTCCTATATCTATTACCCCTCAGTTTAAAGCTATGTCCCCTCGTGCCAGCCATTTCCATCCGCGGGAGAAGGCTCTCACCGTCCACCCTATCTAACCCCCTGATCATTTTGTATGCCTCTATTAAGTCTCCTCAACCTTCTTCTCTCCAACGAAAACAACCTCAAGTCCATCAGCCTTTCCTCATAAGATCTTCCCTCCATACCAGGCAACATCCTGGAAAATCTCCTTTGCACCCGCTCCAAAGCCTCCACGTCCTTCCTATAATGCGGTGACCAGAACTGTACGCAATACTCCAAATGCGGCCGTACCAGAGTTTTGTACAGCTGCAACATGACCTCCTGACTCCGGAACTCAATCCCTCTACCAATAAAGGCCAACACTCCATAGGCCTTCTTCACAACCCTATCAACCTGGGTGGCAACTTTCAGGGATCTATGTATATGGACACCTAGAGCCCTCTGCTCATCCACACTTCCAAGAACTTTACCATTAGCCAAATATTCCGCATTCCTGTTATTCCTTCCAAAGTGAATCACCTCACACTTCTCTACATTAAACTCCATTTGCCACCTCTCAGCCCAGCTCTGCAGCTTATCTATATCCCTCCCTAACCTGCTACATCCTTCCACACTGTTGACAACACCACCGACTTTAGTGTCGTCTGCAAATTTACTCACCCACCCTTCTGCGCCTTCCTCTAGGTCATTGATAAAAATGACACACAGCAACGGCCCCAGAACAGATCCTTGTGGTACGCCACTTGTAACTGAACTCCATTCTGAACATTTCCCATCAACCACCACCCTCTGTCTTCTTTCAGCTAGCCAATTTCTGATCCACATCTCTAAATCACCCTCAATCCCCAGCCTCCGTATTTTCTGCAATAGCCTACCGTGGGGAACCTTATCAAACGCTTTCCTGAAATCCATATACACCACATCAACTGCTCTACCCTCGTCTACGTGTTCAGTCACCTTCTCAAAGAACTCGATAAGGTTTGTGAGGCATGACCTACCCTTCACAAAGCCATGCTGACTATCCCTGATCATATTATTCCTATCTAGATGATTATAAATCTTGTCTCTTATAATCCCCTCCAAGACTTTACCCACTACAGACGTGAGGCTCACCGGTCTATAGTTGCTGGGGTTGTCTCTGCTCCCCTTTTTGAACAAAGGGACCACATTTGCTATCCTCCAGTCCTTTGGCACTATTCCTGTAGCCAATGATGACATAAAAATCAAAGCCAAAGGTCCAGCAATCTCTTCCCTGGCCTCCCCGAGAATCCTAGGATAAATCCCATCAGGCCCCGGGGACTTATCTATTTTCAGCCTGTCCAGAATTGCCAACACCTCTTCCCTACGTACCTCAATGCCATAAGAACATAAGAACTAGGAGCAGGAGTAGGCCATCTGGCCCCTCGAGCCTGCTCCACTATTCAATGAGATCATGGCTGATCTTTTGTGGACTCAGCTCCACTTTCCGGCCCGAACACCATAACCCTTAATCCCTTTATTCTTCAAAAAACGATCTATCTTTATCTTAAAAACATTTAATGAAGGAGCCTCTACTGCTTCACTGGGCAAGGAATTCCATAGATTCACAACCCTTTGGGTGAAGAAGTTCCTCCTAAACTCAGTCCTAAATCTACTTCCCCTTATTTTGAGGCTATGCCCCCTAGTTCTGCTTTCACCCGCCAGTGGAAACAACCTGCCCTCATCTATCCTATCTATTCCCTTCATAATCTTATATGTTTCTATAAGATCCCCCCTCATCCTCCTAAATTCCAACGAGTACAGTCCCAATCTACTCAACCTCTCCTCGTAATCCAACCCCTTCAGCTCTGGGATTAACCGAGTGAATCTCCTCTGCACACCCTCCAGTGCCAGTACGTCCTTTCTCAAGTAAGGAGACCAAAACTGAACACAATACTCCAGGTGTGGCCTCACTAACACCTTATACAATTGCAGCAGAACCTCCCTAGTCTTAAACACCATCCCTCTAGCAATGAAGGGCAAAATTCCATTTGCCTTCTTAATAACCTGTTGCACCTGAAAACCAACTTTCTGCGACTCATGCACTAGCACACTCAGGTCTCTCTGCACAGCAGCATGTTTTAATATTTTATTGTATAAATAATAATCCCTTTTGCTGTTATTCCTACCAAAATGGATAACCTCACATTTGTCAACATTGTATTCCATCTGCCAGATCCTAGCCCATTCACTTAGCCTATCCAAATCCCTCTGCAGACTTCCAGTATCGTCTGCACTTTTTGCTTTACCACTTATCTTAGTGTCGTCTGCAAACTTGGACACATTGCCCTTGGCCCCAACTCCAAATCATCTATGCAAATTGTGAACAGTTGTGGGCCCAACACTGATCCCTGAGGGACACCACTAGCTACTGATTGCCAACCAGAGAAACACCCATTAATCCCCACTCTTTGCTTTCTATTAATTAACCAATCCTCTATCCATTCTACTACTTTCCCCTTTATGCCATGCATCTTTATCTTATGCAACAACCTTTTGTGTGGCACCTTGTCAAAGGCTTTCTGGAAATCCAGATATACCACATCCATTGGTTATCTAATGGATAATTATCTACCGCACTGTTAATGTCCTCAAAAAATTCCACTAAATTAGTTAGGCACGACCGGCCCTTTATGAACCCATGCTGCGTCTGTCCAATGGGACAATTTCCATCCAGATGCCTCGCTATTTCTTCCTTGATAATAGATTCCAGCATCTTCCCTACTACCGAAGTTAAGCTCACTGGCCTATAATTACCCGCTTTCTGCCTACCTCCTTTTTTAAACAGTGGTGTCACGTTTGCTAATTTCCAATCCGCCGGGACCACCCCAGAGTCTAGCGAATTTTGGTAAATTATCACTAGTACATTTGCAATTTCCCTAGCCATCTCTTTTAGCACTCTGGGATGCATTCCATCCGGTCCAGGAGACTTGTCTACCTTTAGCTCCATTAGCTTGCCCATCACTACCTCCTTGGTGATAACAATCCTCTCAAGGTCCTCACCTGTCATAGCCTCATTTCCATCAGTCACTGGCATGTTATTTGTGTCTTCCACTGTGAAGACCGACCCAAAAAACCTGTTCAGTTCCTCAGCCATTTCCTCATCTCCCATTATTAAATCTCCCTTCTCATCCTCTAAAGGACCAATATTTACCTTTGCCACTCTTTTTTGTTTTATGTATTTGTAGAAACTTTTACTATCTGTTTTTATATTCTGAGCAAGTTTACTCTCATAATCTATCTTACTCTTCTTTATAGCTTTTTTAGTAGCTTTCTGTTGCCCCCTAAAGATTTCCCAGTCCTCTAGTCTCCCACTGATCTTTGCTACTTTGTATGTTTTTTCCTTCAATTTGATACTCTCCCTTATTTCCTTAGATATCCACGGTCGATTTTCCCTCTTTTTACCGTCCTTCCTTTTTGTTGGTATAAACCTTTGCTGGGCACTGTGAAAAATCACTTGGAAGGTTCTCCACTGTTCCACCATAAAGTCTTTGCTCCCAGTCTACCTTAGCTAGTTCTTCTCTCATCCCATTGTAATCTCCTTTGTTTAAGCACAAAACACTAGTGCTTGATTTTACCTTCTCACCCTCCATCTGTATTTTAAATTCCACCATATTGTGATCGCTCCTTCCGAGAGGATCCCTAACTATGAGATCCTGAATCAATCCTGTCTCATTACACAAGACCAGATCTAGGACCGCTTGTTCCCTCGTAGGTTCCATTACATACTGTTCGAGGAAACTATCGCGGATACATTCTATAAACTCCTCAAGGCTGCCTTGACCGACCTGGTTAAACCAATCAACATGTAGATTAAAATCCCCCATGATAACTGCTGTACCATTTCTCCATGCATCTGTTATTTCTTTGTTTATTGCCTGCCCCACCATAATGTTACTATTTGGTGGCCTATAGATTACTCCTATCAGTGACTTTTTCGCCTTACTATTCCTGATTTCCACCCAAATGGATTCAACCTTATCCTCCATAGCACCGATGTCATCCCTTACTGTTGCCCGGATGTCATCCTTAAATAACAGAGCTACACCACCTCCCTTACCATCCACTCTGTCCTTCCGAAAAGTTTGATACCCTCGGATGTTTAACTCCCAGTCGTGACCATCCTTTAACCATGTTTCAGTAATGGCCACTAAATCATAGTCATTCACGATGATTTGCGCCATCAACTCATTTACCTTATTCCGAATACTACGAGCATTCAGGTAAAGTACACTTATGTTGGCTTTTTTTACCTCTGTTCTTAATCTTAACACCTCGATCAGTAACCTCTCCTAAGTTATATTTCCTCTTAACCTTTCTCCTAATTTTCCTTGTCGTCGAACCCACATCTTCCTGTAACAACCTGCCGCATCGCTTACCATTAATGTTTTCACATCCCGTTTTATTTCTTTTAGTATTCCTGGTCCTATTCACTGAGCTCCCCTCAGTCACTGTACCTTGTACTGTCGCCCTTTTTGATTTTTGACTATGGCTTCTCTGCCTTACACTTTCCCCCTTACGGCCTTTTATTTCTGTCCCTGTTTTACTACCTTCATACTTCCTGCATCGGTTCCAATCCCCCTGCCACATTAGTTTAAATCTATTCTAATAGCCTGGGGCTCAGCATTCTCCTCCGCAACATTATATTTTTCCTGAGTGAATACTGATGAAAAATATTCATTTAGTATCTCGCCCATCTCTTCAGACTCCACACACAACTTCCCATCCCAGTCCTTGACTGGTCCTACTCTTACCCTAGTCATTCGCTTATTCCTGACATACCTATAGAAAGCTTTTGGGTTTTCCTTGATCCTACCTGCCAAATACTTCTCATGTCCCCTCCTTGCTCGTCTTAGCTCTCTCTTTAGATCCTTCCTCGCGACCTTGTAACTATCCATCGCCCCAACTGAAACTTCACACCTCATCTTCACACAGGCCTCCTTCTTCCTCTTAACAAGAGATTCCACTTCTTTGGTAAACCACGGTTCCCTCGCTCTACGCCTTCCTCCCTGCCTGACCGGTACGTACTTATCAAGAACACGCAGTAGCTGATCCTTGAACAAGCTCCACTTATCCAGTGTGCCCAACACTTGCAGCCTACTTCTCCAACCTATCCCCCCCAAGTCACGTCTAATGGCATCATAATTGCCCTTCCCCCAGCTATAACTCTTGCCCTGCGGTGTATACCGCAGAGATTTGCTATTGGCCAGACGCTAGTTCAGCGGAACTAGTTTGTCTGCAGAGACTTGTTAAGGTCCCAGGCGCCAGTTCAGTGGAACTCGTCTGTCGACGGAAACCCAGACCCCCGTTCATAACTGCTCTTCTGGATCAAGGAAGGAACCACGACGGCAGCCCCCCCATGCTGACTACATTTCTTGCCCGTCCTTGTCGGTTGCTCAGGCAGTGGAGAACCGGCTTGGGACCCGGCCTGCCTGGGAACACCCCCTCTGGTCAACTACGCTCGGGTAGGAGAGACACGGCATTGGTAGCCGTCCTACCCGGGGACTCCATCCAACTCTTACCCGTCGCGGCCCATACGCACCTCATTTTGGCAATTTTAGTTCAAAATTTTGTGTTTTGTTTCAGGTAACTCTTAGGTTGCCAACCACATGCTATTTACATCCTGAAACATTTGGATGGTAAATTGCACAGTCTGCGAGACGGCTCGCACTGGTTCATTATTTGAAAGTGTGTCTTGTCCTAAATTTAGGTTTTGAAAAAGAAATGGAGTCACACATAGTGACCAATTATAAAGGGAGTAATTGGCACTAAGGGACAGACAGACTATCGTACGAGATGTTAAACCAAGATAGTTACAGACACTATGCTTGTTTCCACAGAACTCCAGAAGCTCATGGACCGGAGAAGAGAAGAAAAGAAAAGGAGAAGAGCCATGAGGACTTCCTTCACATGGGTCATCATCATGATAATGGACATTTGGTTGCGAGTGAACGCGAACCCCATGACCTCAAGCCCCCCAGCCGTTAATGTTTCACTTCCCCACAGTACCCAGAGCCCAGTCACCAGTGACACCACACCATCTTGGTGTGCCAGGTTTATAACCTGGTACTCTCTGTCATATGTAATTTTTGTGAGGGCCACGAAGAATCCAGCACGAGTTTTAAGGATACAAAGTAATAACATTTATTTACAATAACATATATATATAGAAACAACAGCAGCAGCAACTTCCCTTGCTTCACACTCCTTCCTGCTGTTTCCAAACTGGCCAGCTTTATTTATACATGGAGTTTACTAATGGTTTCTCCGCCCCCCTCATTGGGGAAGCTCATACCCCCACAAGATTGTGGGATTGTCATTAGTCCCCAGCCAATGGTAAGCAGGCAGGTTATAACATCCCTCCTCCCCCCAAAGTCCAAGGAATCCACCGAAGACCCTGGCGAAGGAGGGCATCGGACTCGTTTGCCGCAGGCCGGACACCATTTGCATGCGGCGCTGGATCAGGCGGCGTGTAACGAGACGGAGACCGACGTTTCCGTGATGAACGGCGCAACGGTTGTACATCCACGGCCCGTGGACCCGAGGATTCCCCCTCTGATGCATCCTGTGTCTCCATCTCGGAGTCAGAGTCTGCTGCCTCCGCCATGTCAGCGTCTCTATCTCCATTCGGTTCTGTAACGACCTGCGCTGGCTTCGAGTGAGGCACCAGTGGAAGATTGTGAGGACTACCTTCCCTTGTCTCTGGGGCTGTAGAAACGAGCTCCGGGGGCGGGGAATCTTTTGAGGGGATAGTCTTCTGGACCGAACGTGGTCTACATGTTTGCGCTGGAGACGACCCTGGGCTTGCACCTGGTAAGATATAGGGCCCGTTTGGCGAAAGATTACACCAGGAACCCACTGGGCACCACCAGCAAAATTCCGAACGAACACTGGGTCACCGGGCGCAAACTTCCGAGTCAGCCGATGCCATAAGACATAGGAGTGGAAGTAAGGCCATTCGGCCCATCGAGTCCACTCCATCATTCAATCATGGCTGATTTCAACTCCATTTACCCGCTCTCTCTCCATAGCCCTTAATTCCTTGAGAAATCAAGAATTTATCAACTTCTGTCTTAAAGACACTCAACGTCCCGGCCTCCACCGCCCTCTGTGGCAATGAATTCCACAGATCCACCACTCTCTGGCTGAAGAAATTTCTCCTCATCTCTGTTCTAAAGTGACTCCCTTTTATTCTAAGGCTGTGCCCCCGGGTCCTAGTCTCCCCTGCTAATGGAAACAACTTCCCTACATCCAACCTATCTAAGCCATTCATTATCTTGTAAGTTTCTATTAGATCTCCCCTCAACCTCCGAAACTCCAATGAATATAATCCCAGGATCCTCAGACGTTCATTGTATGTTAGGCCTACCATTCCTGGGATCATCCGTGTGAATCTCCGCTGGACCCGCTCCAGTGCCAGTATGTCCTTCCTGAGGTGTGGGGCCCAAAATTGCTCACAGTATTCTTAATGGGGCCTAACTAATGCTTTATAAAGCTTCAGAAGTACATCCCTGCTTTTATATTCCAAGCCTCTTGAGATGAATGACAACATTGTATTTGCTTTCTTAATTACGGACTCAACCTGCAAGTTTACCTTTAGAGAATCCTGGACTAGGACTCCCAAGTCCCTTTGCACTTCAGCATTATGAATTTTGTCACCGTTTAGAAAATAGTCCATGCCTCTATTCTTTTTTCCAAAGTGCAAGACCTCGCACTTGTCCACGTTGAATTTCATCAGCCATTTCTTGGACCACTCTCCTAAACTGTCTAAATCTTTCTGCAGCCTCCCCACCTCCTCCATACTACCTGCCCCTCTACCTATCTTTGTATCATCGGCAAACTTAGCCAGAATGCCCCCAGTCCCGTCATCTAGATCGTTAATATATAAAGAGAACAGCTGAGGCCCCAACACTGAACCATGCGGGACACCACTTGTCACCGGTTGCCATTCCGAAAAATAACCTATTATCCCAACTCTCTGCCTTCTGCCTGACAGCCAATCGTCAATCCATGTTAGTACCTTGCCTCGATTACCATGGGCCCTTATTTTACTCAGCAGTCTCCAGTGAGGCACCTTATCAAAGGCCTTTTGGAAGTCAAGGTAGATAACATCCGTTGGCTCTCCTTGGTCTAACCTATTTGTTATCTCTTCAAAGAACTCGAACAGGTTTGTCAGGCACGGCCTCCCCTTACTAAATCCATGCTAACTTGTCCTAATCCGACCCTGCACTTCCAAGAATTTAGAAATCTCATCCTTAACAATGGATTCTAGAATCTTGCCAACAACCGAGGTTAGGCTAATTGGCCTATAATTTTCCATCTTTTTCCTTGTTCCCTTCTTGAACAGGGGGGTTACAACAGCGATTTTCCAATCCTCTGGGACTTTCCCTGACTCCAGTGACTTTTGAAAGATCATAACTAACGCCTCCACTATTTCTTCAGCTATCTCCTTTAGAACTCTAGGATGTAGCCCATCTGGGCCCGGGATTTATCAATTTTTAGACCTCTTAGTTTCTCTAGCACTTTCTCCTTTGTGATGGCTACCATACTCAACTCTGCCCCCTGACTCTCCGGAATTGTTGGGATATTACTCATGTCTTCTACTGTGAAGACTGACGCAAAGTACTTATTCAGTTCCTCAGCTATTTCCTGGTCTCCCATCACAAAATTACCAGCGTCATTTTGGAGCGGCCCAATGTCAACTTTTGCCTCCCGTTTGTTTTTAATGTATTTAAAGAGACTTTTACTATCATTCCTAATGTTACTGGCTAGCCTACCTTCAAATTTGATCCTCTCTTTCCTTATTTCTCTCTTTGTTATCCTCGGTTTGTTTTTGTAGTCTTCCCAATCTTCTGACTTCCCACTACTCTTTGCCACATTATAGGCTTTCTCTTTTGCTTTGATGCATTCCCTAACTTCCTTTGTCAGCCATGGCTGCCTAATCCCCCCTCTGATAACCTTTCTTTTCTTTGGGATGAACCTCTGTACTGTGTCCTCAATTACTCCCAGAAACACCTGCCATTGCTGTTCTACTGTCTTTCCCACTAGGCTCTGCTCCCAGTTGATTTTCGTCAGTTCCTCCCTCATGCCCCTGTAGTTACCTTTATTTAACTGTAACACCTTTACATCTGATTCTACCTTCTTTCTTTCAAATTGGAGATTGAATTCGACCATATTATGATCACTGCCTCCTAAGTGCTCCCTTACTTTAAGGTCTTTAATCAAGTCTGGCTCATTACATAACACTAAGTCCAGAATGGCCTGTTCCCTCGTGGGCTCCATCACAAGCTGTTCCAAAAAGCCCTCCTGTAAACATTCAATGAATTCCCTTTCCTTGGGTCCACTGGCAGCATTATTTACCCAGTCCACCTGCATATTGAAGTCCCCCATGATCACTGTGACCTTGCCTTTCTGACATGCACTTTCTATTTCGTGGTGCATTTTGTGCCCCCGGTCCTGACCACTGTTAGGAGGCCTGTACATAACTCCCATTATGGTTTTTCTGCCTTTGTGGTTCCTCAACTCTACCCACACAGACTCCACATCATCTGACCCTATGTCGTTTAGTGCTATTGATTTAATTTCATTCCTAATTAACAAGGCAACCCCGCCCCCTCTGCCCACCTCTCTGTCTTTTCGATAGGTTGTGAATCCCTGGATGTTTAAATGCCAGTCCTGAACCCCCTGCAACCATGTCTCTGTGATGCCTACCACATCATACCTGCCAGTCACAATCTGGGCCACAAGCTCATCTACCTTGTTCCGTACACTGCGCGCATTTAAATATAGCACCTTTAATTCTCTATTGACCGTCCCTTTTTGTTTTCTTAGTGTGGTGGATCTTGGTTTACTGAGCCTTTCCATACACTGTCATATTTTGTGGGATGGGGACAATCGTAACCACTCTTGAGTTTTGTCTGTTCGTGTTTTTTTGTATTCCTAAGCAGCTACGCTCCCCGCTGATTACTTCACCTCTTGGTTCCCTGACTTTCCCTCCCCCCCCCCAATCTTTAGTTTAAAGTCCTATTGACCACCCTATTTACTCTCTTCGCCAGAACACTGGTCCCAGCTCGGTTCAGGTGGAGACCATCCCAACGGAATAGGTCCCCCCTGTCCCAAAACTGATGCCAGTGTCCCATGAAAAGGAACCCCTCATTCCCACACCACTCTTTCAGCCACGTGTTAACTTCCCTTATTCTTGCCTCCCTATGCCAATTTGCACGTGGCTCGGGCAGTAATCGGAGATTATGACCCTTGAGGACCTGTTTTTTTAATTTGAATCCTAGCTCTTTATAATCTCTAAACAAGTCCTCTTTCCTAGACTTGCCTATGTTGTTGGTACCGACATGGACCACAACAACTGGATCCTCCCCCTCCCTCTCCAGTATCCTTTCAAGCAGGTCAGAGATGTCCCGCACCCTAGCACCGGGCAGGCAACATACCATGCGGGACTCTTTATCCTGCTCACAAAGGATACTATCTATCCCCTGATAATAGAATCCCCTACAACTACGACTTGCCTATTTACTCCCTCCCCTTGAATGGCCTGCTGAACCATGGTGCCTTGGTCAGCTGACTCATCCTTCCTGCAACCCTGTTCGCCATCCACACAGGGAGCAAGTGCCTCATACCTGTTGGACAGAGACAAGGGCCGAGGCTCCTGAGTTCCTGACTGCAGGTTCCCTTTACCTGCCTGACTTGCAGTCACACCCTGCTGTCCCTGGCCACTGGCAGGATTTAAACTACTTACTCTGACAGGTGTGACTGCCTCTTGAAACACAGAGTCCAGGTAAGTCGCCCCCTCCCGGATGTGCCTCAGTGTTTGAAGCTCAGACTCCAGCTCATCAACTCTGAGCCGGAGCTCTTCGAGCAGCCAACACTTACTGCAGATGTGGTCGCTGCAGCTCGCAATGGGATCTGCCACAGAAAATCCCTGTCCCTGCCGTTCTTGTGTGCGGCGTACTTTTGCGCCAATGTCCGGGAAAACCATACTAAGGCGGGTGCGAAGTCTCCGGCCCATTAGGAGTTCTGCGGGAGCTCCCCAGTCACCGCATGGGGGGGTGGTCCTATACGTAAACAAAAAGCGAGCCAGTCTCGTGTCCATTGATCCGGAAGACTGCTTCTTTAGGCCTCTTTTGAATGTCTGCCAACCCATTTGAAGCCGGGTGGTAAGGGGCAGTGCGGATATGGCGTATGCCGTTCATCTTCGTGAAGCTCGCAAACTCCTCACTCGTGAATGGAGTGCCGTTATCCGTGACCAGCACCTTGGGGAGGCCATGCGTACTAAACGACAAACGCATCTTTTCAATTGTTGCGCAGGCCGTTGTCCCTGCATCTTATGCACCTCTAGCCATTTCGACTGGGCGTCAATTAATAGAAGGAACATGGATCCTTGAAAAGGGCCTGCGAAATCTGCATGCAAACGTGCCGAAGGCCGCCCTGGCCATTCCCAGTGATGTAGGGGCGCGGCCGGCGGAAGCTTCTGATGCTCCTGGCAAATGGAGCAGTTTTGGGCCACCTTCTCAATGTTGGTGTCGAGGCCTGGCCACCAGACATAACTCCGGGCCAACATTTTCATTTTGGTCACACCTGGATGCCCATTGTGCAAGTATGTTGTATCAGCTCCTGGCCTTTTTCCGGGACAATCACACGCGTCCCCCACAAGAGGATGCCGTCTTCCACGCTGAATTCTGACAGCTTGGAGGAAAATGCCCGCAACTCGCCTGGGAGCTGTCTATGCTGCCCACCATACAGGACTATGTGCCGAACCTTTTACAGGACTGGCTCCGTCTGGGTCCGCTCACGGATCTGTGATGCCGTGACAGGCAAGGTGTCCATAAAACTTAGGGTTACAACCACCTCACCGGTCGTGGGGGTCGACATGGGGCCGGTCGATAAAGGCAATTGGCTCAGTGCGTCGGCCTTTGCTATCTGAGTACCTGGTTTGTGCTCCAGAGAATACTCGTATGCAGCAAGCAACAAAGCCCAGGTCTGGATCCGTGCGGAAGCAATGTGCGGTATTGGCTTATCCTCTCTGAAAAGTCCCAGCAGAGGCTTATGATCAGTCACGATAGTGAAATGGCGGCCATACACGTACTGGTGGAAGCGTTTCACCGCAAAAACCACTGCCAGGCCCTCCTTGTCGATCTGCGCGTACTTTTTCTCCGCTGCAGTCAATGTGCGGGAGGCGAAAGCTATCGGTCGCTCGGCCCCGTTCTCCATCTTGTGGGACAGGACGGCCCCAATACCATACGGGGATGCATCACATGTGACGAGCAAAGGCTTTCCAGGATCATAGGGGGTTAGTAACCCAGACAACGACAATTGTTGCTTTACCCGCTGGAAAGGGGTTTCTTGTGGCTGATCCCAAACCCAGGTGTGATTTTTCTTTAGCAGAAGGTGCAAAGGGGCCAGCGTAGTTGCCAGATTGGGGAGGAACTTCCCGTAATAGTTTACGAGACCGAGAAAAGAACGAAGATGCGAAGTGTCAGTCAGGGCGGGGGCCTGTTGAATTGCACGCACCTTCTCTGCGATGGGGTGCAAACCTTCGCGGTCCACCCGATAACCTAGGTAGTCTACTTCCTTTGCCTGAAATACGCACTTTGTGCGATGTAAACGGACTCCAGCCTCCGAAAAGTGTCTAAGGACAGCCTCCAGATTTTCCAAATGTTCCTGCTCCGACGTCCCTGTAATCAAAACGTCATCCAAGTAGACAGCAACACGTGGTAAACCTCTCAAAATGCCCTCCATAACATGTTGAAAAATTGCGCAGGCAGAGGATACTCCAAAGGGCAACCGTGTATATTAATACAGGCCCCGGTGTGTATTAATCGTTACATATGGTCGGGAGGCAGGGTCCAGCTCCAACTGCAGGTAGGCGTGACTCATATCTAATTTTGTGAACGAGAGTCCACCTGCAAGCTTCGCGTAGAGATCCTCTATACGAGGCATTGGATATCGGTCGAGTCGGGAAGCCGTATTCACTGTAAGTTTATAGTCGCCACACAAGCGAACTGTGGCATCTGGCTTCATTACAGGTACAATTGATGCTGCCCAGTCAGCAAAACGGACAGGCCTGATAATACGCAAACTCTCCAAACGAGTGAGCTCCCCTTCTACCTTCTCGAGCAAGGCGTAAGGCACCGGGCGCTTCCGGAAATAGCGCGGCGTGGCTCCTGGTTCGACTTGGATACGGGCTACGGCCCCTTTTATTTTCCCCAAACCAGGCTGGAATACATCTGGGTATCGTCCTAGCACCTCAGTCAACCTTTCAGAAACTGTTTGGAGGATGTCACGGCTGACATTTTTCTCATCCCCATTCTCCTGCCTTCCCCCATAATCCCTGATCTTTTAATCAAGAACCTATCTATCTCTGTCTTAAAGACACTCAGTGATTTGGCCTCCACAGCCTTCTGCGGCAAACAGTTCCACAGATTCACCACCCTCTGGCTGAAGAAATTCCTCATCTCTGTTTTAAATAATCCTCCCTTTAGTCTGAGATTGTGTCCTCTGGTTTTAGTTTTTCCTCCAAGTGGAAACATCCTCTCCATGTCCATTCTATCCAGGCCTCGCAGTATCCTGTAAGTTTCAATAAGATCCCCTCTGATCCACCTAAACTCCAATGAGTACAGACCCATCAACTGTTCCTCATATGGCAAGCTCTTCATTCCAGGGATCATTCTTGTGAACCTCCTCTGGACCCTTTCCAAGGCCAGCACATCCTTCCTTAGACATAGGACCCGAGACTGTTCACAATACTCCAAATAGGATCTGACCAGAGCCTTCTCGCGTACATCCCTGCTCTTGTATTCTAATCATCTCGACATAAATGCTAACATTGCATTTGCCTTCCAAACTGCCGACGTGACTAACCAGCGGAGGGTTTTCCCCTGATTTCCATTGGGGAGATAGACGGTTCTGTGGCAATGAAAGAGGCTCACGGATGGTATGTTGCCTCCCGGGTGCCAGGGTCCATGACGTCTCTGACCGTGTTTTCAGAGTCCTTAAGGGGGAAGGGGAACAGTCACAAGTCGTGTTACACATTGGTACCAACTACATAGGTAAGAGAAGGGACGGCGGTTTAAAACAGGAACTTAGGGAGCTAGGGTGGAAGCTGAGAGACAGGATGAGAGATCACAACCATGTTGTGATCTCTGGTTAGTTGCCGGTGCCACGTGCTAGCGAGGTGAGGAATAGGGAGAGAGTGCAGATAAACACGTGGCTGCAGGGATGGTGTAGGAGGGAGGGGTTCAGTTATGTGGATAATTGGAGGACATTCTGGGGAAGGTGGGACCTGTACAGACAGGACGGTTTGCACCTGAACCAGAGGGGCACCAATATCCTGGGAGGGAAATTTGCTACGGCTCTTCGGGAGGGTTTAAACTAATTTGTCAGGGGGATGGGAAAACGAGCTGTAGTCCAGAAGCCAGTGTTGAGAGTAGTAAGGTACTGAGGAGGGTATCAAGGTCGCAGGAGTGTACCGGCAGACAGAAAGGTGGGCTGAAGTGTGTCCACTCCAATGCAAGGAGAATCCGGAATAAGGTAGGTGAACTTGGGAGTGTGGATTGGTACTTGGGACTACGATGTTGTGGCCATTACGGAGACATGGTTAGAACAGGGACAGAAATGGTTGTTGGAAGTTCTGGCGTATAGATGTTTTAGTAAGAGTAGGGAAGGTGGTAAAAAGGTGGAGGAGTAGCATTGTTAATCAAAGATAGTTTAACGGCTGCAGAAAGGCAGTTCGAACGGGATCTGCCGACTGAGGTAAAATGGGCCGAAGTTAGAAATAGAAAAGGAGCGGTCACGTTGTTAGGAGTTTTCTATAGGCCCCCAAATAGTAATAGAGATGTGGAGGAGGAAATTTCAAAACAGATTATGGATAGGTGTGGAGGTCTCAGCGTAGTTGTCATGGGTGACTTTAACTTTCCAAATATTGATTGGAACCTCTATAGGTCGAACAGTTCGGATGGGGCAGTTTTTGTACAGTGTGCGCAGGAGGGTTTCCTGACACAATATATGGAGAGGCCGACAAGAGGGGGGGGCCACATTGGATTTGGTACTGGGTAGTGAACCGGGCCAAGTGTTAGATTTGTTTGTGGGAGAGCACTTTGGAGATAGTGACCACAATTCGGTGTCTTTCACTATTGCAATGGAGAGGGATAGGGCCATACGGCAGGGCAAGGTTAATAATTGGGGGAGGGGTAATTATGATGCGATTAGGCAAGAATTAGGGAGCATAAGATGGGAATAGAAACTGTCAGGGAAAGGCACAAATAAAAAGTGGAGCTTGTTCAAGGAACAAATACTGCGCGTCCTTGATGGGTATGTCCCTGTCAGGCAGGGAGGGAATGGCTGTGTGAGGGATCCATGGTTCACAAAAGAGGTTGAATGTCTTGTCAAGAGGAAAAAGGAAGCGTATGTAAAGATGAGAAAACAAAGGTTCAGTTGGGTCGCTTGAGGGTTACGAGGAAGCAAGGAATGAACTAAAAAAAGGGCTTAGGAGAGCTAGGTAGGGGCATGACAAGTCCTTGGCGGGTCGGATCAAGGAAAACCCCAAGGCTTTTTACTCTTATGTGAGAAATAAAAGAATGACCAGATTGAGGTTAGGGCCGGTCAAGGACAGTCGTGGGATCTTGTGCATGGAGTCAGAAGAAATAGGAGAGGCGTTGAATGAATACTTTTCTTCAGTGTTCACCAAGGAGAGGGGCCATGTTTTTGAGGATGAGAGTGTGATACAGGCGGGTAGGCTGGAGGAGGTAGATGTTCTGAGGAAGGATATATTAGCAATTTTGAAAAACCTTAGGGTCGACAAGTCCCCTGGGCCAGATGGGATATATCCAAGGATTCTTTGGGAGGCAAGGGATGAGATTGCAGAGCCTTTGGCTTTGATCTTTGGGTCCTCACTGTCCACGGGGATAGTGCCAGAGGACCGGAGAGTGGCGAATGTTGTTCCTCTGTTCAAGAAAGGGAATAGGAATGACCCTGGCAATTATAGGCCGGTTAGTCTTACTTCGGTGGTCGGTAAGTTAATGGAAAAGGTCCTGAACGATAGGATTTATGACCATTTGGAAAGATGCAGCTTAATCCGGGATAGTCAACACAGATTCGTGAAGGGTAAGTCTTGCCTCACAAATTTGATTGAATTCTTTGAGGAGGTAAGTAAGTGTATACATAGAACATAGAACGATACAGCGCAGTACAGGCCCTTCGGCCCACGATGTTGCACCAAAACAAAAGCCATCTAACCTATACCATGCCATTATCATCCATATGCTTATCCAATAAACTTTTAAATGCCCTCAACGTTGGCGAGTTCACTACTGTTGCAGGTAGGGCATTCCACGGCCTCACCATTCTTTGTGTAAAGAACCTACCTCTGATCTCTGTCCTATATCTATTACCCCTCAGTTTAAAGCTATGTCCCCTCGTGCTAGCCATTTCCATCCGCGGGAGAAGGCTCTCACTGTCCACCCTATCTAACCCCCTGATCATTTTGTATGCCTCTATTAAGTCTCCTCTTAACCTTCTTCTCTCTAACGAAAACAACCTCAAGTGCATCAGCCTTTCCTCATAAGATTTTCCCTCCATACCAGGCAACATCCTGGTAAAGCTCCTCTGCACCCGCTCCAAAGCTTCCACGTCCTTCCTATAATGCGGTGACCAGAAGTGGACGCAATATTCCAAATGCGGCCGTACCAGAGCTTTGTACAGCTGCAACATGACCTCATGACTCCGGAACTCAATCCCTCTACCAATAAAGGCCAACACTCCATAGGCCTTCTTCACAACCCTATCAACCTGGGTGGCAACTTTCAGGGATCTATGTACATGGACACCTAGATCCCTCTGCTCATCCACACTTCCAAGAACTTTACCATTAGCCAAATATTCCACATTCCTGTTATTCCTTCCAAAGTGAATCACTTCACACTTCTCTACATTAAACTCCATTTGCCACCTCTCAGCCCAGCTCTGCAGCTCTGTAGATGAAGGTAGAGCAGTTGCTGTCGTATACATGGATTTTAGTAAGGAGTTTGATAATGTTCCACCTGGTCGGCTTATGAAGAAAGTAAGGAGGTGTGGGATAGAGGGAAATTTGGCCAATTTGATAAGTAACTGGCTATCACATAGAAGACAGAGGGTGGCGGTGGGTGGAAAATTTTCAGACTGGAGACCAGTTACCAGCGCTGTACCAAAGGGATCAGTGCTGGGTCCTCTGCTATTTGTGATTTTTATCAATGACTTGGAGGAGTGGGCTGAAGGGTGGGTCAGTAAATTTGCTGATGACACCAAGATTGGTGGAGTAGCGGATGAGGTGGAGGGCTGTTGTAGGCTGCAAAGAGACATTGATAGGATGCAGAGCTGGGTCGCAAAATGGCAGATGGAGTTTAACCCTGATAAGTGCAAGGTGATTCATTTTGGTAGAAAAAATTTGAATGCGGATTACAGGGTCAACGGCAGGATTCTGAGGAATGTGGAGGGACAGAGAGATCTTGGGGTTCATGTCCACAGATCTCTGAAGGTTGCCACTCAAATGGACAGAGCTGTGAAGAAGGCCTATAATAGTGTGTTAGAGTTTACTAACAGATGGCATGAGTTTAAGAGGTTATGCTGAACTGTACATGACCCTGGTGAGACCATATTTGGAGTATTGTGTGCGGTTCTGGCCACCTCACTATCGGATGTGGAAGCATTGGAAAGGGTGCAAAGGCGATTTACCAGGATGCTGCCTGGTTTGCAGGATAGGTCTTATGAGGAAAGGTTGAGGGAGCTAGGGCTTTTCTGTTTGGAGTGGAGGAGGATGAGAGGCGACTTAATAGAGGTTTATAAGATGATGAGGGGGATAGATATAGAACATAGAACGATACAGCGCAGTACAGGCCTTTCGGCCCACGATGCTGCACCGCAACAAAAGCCATCTAACCTACACTATGCCATTATCATCCATATGTTTATCCAATAAATTCTTAAATGCCCACAATGTTGGCGAGTTCACTACTGTTGCAGGTAGGGCATTCCACGGCCTCACTACTCTGTGCGTAAAGAACCTACCTCTGACCTCTGTCCTATATCTATTACCCCTCAGTTTAAAGCTATGTCCCCTCGTGCCAGCCATTTCCATTCGCGGGAGAAGGCTCTCACTGTGCACCCTATCTAACCCCCTGATCATTTTGTATGCCTCTATTAAGTCTCCTCTTAACCTTCTTCTCTCCAACGAAAACAACCTCAAGTCCATCAGCCTTTCCTCATAAGATTTTCCCTCCATACCAGACAACATCCTGGTAAATCTCCTCTGCACCCTCTCCAAAGCCTCCACGTCCTTCCTATAATGCGGTGACCAGAAGTGGACGCAATACTCCAAATGCGGCCGTACCAGAGTTTTGTACAGCTGCAACATGACCTCCTGACTCCGGAACTCAATCCCTCTACCAATAAAGGCCAACACTCCATAGGCCTTCTTCACAACCCTATCAACCTGGGTGGCAACTTTCAGGGATCTATGTACATGGACACCTAGATCCCTCTGCTCATCCACACTTCCAAGAACTTTACCATTATTCCGCATTCCTGTTATTCCTTCCAAAGTGAATCACCTCACACTTCTCTACATTAAACTCCATTTGCCACCTCTCAGCCCAGCTCTGCAGCTCTGTAGATGAAGGTAGAGCAGTTGCTGTCGTATACATGGATTTTAGTAAGGAGTTTGATAATGTTCCACCTGGTCGGCTTATGAAGAAAGTAAGGAGGTGTGGGATAGAGGGAAATTTGGCCAATTTGATAAGTAACTGGCTATCACATAGAAGACAGAGGGTGGCGGTGGGTGGAAAATTTTCAGACTGGAGACCAGTTACCAGCGCTGTACCAAAGGGATCAGTGCTGGGTCCTCTGCTATTTGTGATTTTTATCAATGACTTGGAGGAGTGGGCTGAAGGGTGGGTCAGTAAATTTGCTGATGACACCAAGATTGGTGGAGTAGCGGATGAGGTGGAGGGCTGTTGTAGGCTGCAAAGAGACATTGATAGGATGCAGAGCTGGGTCGCAAAATGGCAGATGGAGTTTAACCCTGATAAGTGCAAGGTGATTCATTTTGGTAGAAAAAATTTGAATGCGGATTACAGGGTCAACGGCAGGATTCTGAGGAATGTGGAGGGACAGAGAGATCTTGGGGTTCATGTCCACAGATCTCTGAAGGTTGCCACTCAAATGGACAGAGCTGTGAAGAAGGCCTATAATAGTGTGTTAGAGTTTACTAACAGATGGCATGAGTTTAAGAGGTTATGCTGAACTGTACATGACCCTGGTGAGACCATATTTGGAGTATTGTGTGCGGTTCTGGCCACCTCACTATCGGATGTGGAAGCATTGGAAAGGGTGCAAAGGCGATTTACCAGGATGCTGCCTGGTTTGCAGGATAGGTCTTATGAGGAAAGGTTGAGGGAGCTAGGGCTTTTCTGTTTGGAGTGGAGGAGGATGAGAGGCGACTTAATAGAGGTTTATAAGATGATGAGGGGGATAGATATAGAACATAGAACGATACAGCGCAGTACAGGCCTTTCGGCCCACGATGCTGCACCGCAACAAAAGCCATCTAACCTACACTATGCCATTATCATCCATATGTTTATCCAATAAATTCTTAAATGCCCACAATGTTGGCGAGTTCACTACTGTTGCAGGTAGGGCATTCCACGGCCTCACTACTCTGTGCGTAAAGAACCTACCTCTGACCTCTGTCCTATATCTATTACCCCTCAGTTTAAAGCTATGTCCCCTCGTGCCAGCCATTTCCATTCGCGGGAGAAGGCTCTCACTGTGCACCCTATCTAACCCCCTGATCATTTTGTATGCCTCTATTAAGTCTCCTCTTAACCTTCTTCTCTCCAACGAAAACAACCTCAAGTCCATCAGCCTTTCCTCATAAGATTTTCCCTCCATACCAGACAACATCCTGGTAAATCTCCTCTGCACCCTCTCCAAAGCCTCCACGTCCTTCCTATAATGCGGTGACCAGAAGTGGACGCAATACTCCAAATGCGGCCGTACCAGAGTTTTGTACAGCTGCAACATGACCTCCTGACTCCGGAACTCAATCCCTCTACCAATAAAGGCCAACACTCCATAGGCCTTCTTCACAACCCTATCAACCTGGGTGGCAACTTTCAGGGATCTATGTACATGGACACCTAGATCCCTCTGCTCATCCACACTTCCAAGAACTTTACCATTATTCCGCATTCCTGTTATTCCTTCCAAAGTGAATCACCTCACACTTCTCTACATTAAACTCCATTTGCCACCTCTCAGCCCAGCTCTGCAGCTTATCTATATCCCTCTGTAACCTGCTACATCCTTCCACACTGTTGACAGCACCACCGACTTTAGTGTCGTCTGCAAATTTACTCACCCACCCTTCTGCGCCTTCCTCTAGGTCATTGATAAAAATGACAAACAGCAACGGCCCCAGAACAGATCCTTATGGTACGCCACTTGTAACTGAACTCCATTCTGAACATTTCCCATCAACCACCACCCTCTGTCTTCTTTCAGCTAGCCAATTTCTGATCCACATCTCTAAATCACCCTCAATCCCCAGCCTCCGTATTTTCTGCAATAGCTTACCTTGGGGAACCTTATCAAACGCTTTACTGAAATCCATATACACCACATCAACTGCTCTACCCTCGTCTACCTGTTCAGTCACCTTCTCAAAGAACTCGATAAGGTTTGTGAGGCATGACCTACCCTTCACAAAGCCATGCTGACTATCCCTGATCATATTATTCCTATCAAGATGATTATAAATCTTGTCTCTTATAATCCCCTCCAAGACTTTACCCACTACAGACGTGAGGCTCACCGGTCTATAGTTGCCGGGGTTGTCTCTGCTCCCCTTTTTGAACAAAGGGACCACACTTGCTATCCTCCAGTCCTCTGGCACTATTCCTGTAGCCAATGATGACATAAAAATCAAAGCCAAAGGTCCAGCAATCTCTTCCCTGGCCTCCCAGAGAATCCTAGGATAAATCCCATCAGGCCCCAGGGACTTATCTATTTTCAGCCTGTTTACACCTCTTCCCTACGTACCTCAATGCCATCTATTCTAATAGCCTGGGTCTCAGCATTCTCCTCCACAACATTATCTTTTTCCTGAGTGAATACTGACGAAAAATATTCATTTAGTATCTCGCCTATCTCTTCAGACTCCACACACAACTTCCCATCCCTGTCCTTGACTGGTCCTACTCTTTCCCTAGTCATTCGCTTATTCCTGACATTCCTATAGAAAGCTTTTGGGTTTTCCTTGATCCTACCTGCTAAATACTTCTCATGTCCCCTCCTTGCTCGTCTTAGCTCTCTCTTTAGATCCTTCCTCGCTACCTTGTAACTATCCATCGCCCCAACTGAAACTTCACACCTCATCTTCACATAGGCCTCCTTCTTCCTCTTAACAAGAGATTCCACTTCTTTGGTAAACCACGGTTCCCTCGCTCTAGGCCTTCCTCCCTGCCTGACCGGTACATACTTATCAAGAACACGCAGTAGCTGATCCTTGAACAAGCTCCACTTATCCAGTGTACCCAACACTTGCAGCCTACTTCTCCACCCAACCCAATATAGTGGACGTTCAGAGACTATTTCCTCGGGTGGATGTAGCTGTTACAAGGGGGCATAACTATAAGGTTCAGGGTGGGAGATATAGGAGGGATGTCCGAGGTAGGTTCTTTACTCAGAGGGTGGTTAGGGTGTGGAATGGACTGCCTGCTGTGATAGTGGAGTCGGACACTTTAGGAACTTTCAAGTGGTTATTGGATAGGCACATGGGGCACACCAGAATGACAGGGTGTGGGATAGCTTGATCTTGGTTTCAGAATGCTCGGCACAACATCGAGGGCCGAAGGGCCTGTTCTGTGCTGCAATGTTCTATGTTCTACCTCTCTCGAACACAGGTGTCGATTCGATCACTCTCTCTCTCACCACATGTCCCCTCACTCCCACTCTCGGCCACATGCGACCCATCGCTCGCTCTCTTTCGGCCACACGCCTCCACTCGCTCATTCTCGGCCGCACGCATCCGCTCGCGCTCTCGGCCACACGCGTCCATTGCGTCCCCTTGCTCTCTTCCTCTGTCGAACGCGTCCACTCTCGTCCCACGCCTCAGCTTGCGCTCTCTCTCTCTCATGCTTCCACTCGCACTCCTTTCTGGCCACACGCCTCCACTCGCTCTCTCTCTGCCACACGTGTCAACTCGCTCTCTCCCTTTCGGCCACACACGTCCAATTGCTCTCTCTCTAAGCCACACGCACCGACTCGCGCTCGCTCTTGACCATACGCGTCCAATCGCTGTCTCTCTCGGCCACACGCATCCAATCGCTCTCTCTCTCTCGGCATCACGTGCCCAATCGCTCGCTCTCTCAGCCACACGCGTCCAATCTCTCTCGGCCACACGCATCCAATCGCTCTCTCTCGGCAACACGTGCTCAATCGCTGTCTCTCTCGGCAACACGTGTCCAATCGCGCTCTCTCACGGCTGCTCGCATCCAATCGCTTTCTCTCTCGGCCACACATGTTCACTCACTCTCCCTTCTCTCGGCATCCAATCGCTCCCTCTTGGCTGCACGGATCCACTCCCTCTCTCTTTCTTTCTCTCTCTCTCTCTCGGCCACATACGTCCACTCGCTCTCTCTCGGCCACACATAGATACATAGAGGTTAGGAGCAGGAGGTGGCCTTTTGGCCCTTCAAGCCAGCTCCACCATTTTAACATGATCATGGCTGATCATCCGACTCAATGGACTAATCCTGCTTTTGACGAATGTGATATAAAATAGTTACTTTAGAGATATTAGTCAATGTAATGTAGAAATAAGCCACTTTGATTCTGGCAGGTAGAGACAAAGGGATTTGAGACCGCATGGAAAAAGCAGGAAGAGGTGTGTCTACGAGAGTGATGCTGCATTGATAGGGGCCAGAGAAAGGGATTGGAAGTGAGCCAATCAGAATAGATCAAACAAGTCAGGAGGGACATAGGATGACCTATGGGTGTCGAGTATGTGAAACTTGATACCATTTGAATTGATTTGCAGAGATCCCTTTGTCTCTTTGTTCATTCGCTTTCTGGGATGTAGGAGACTGGATGTCTCTTATGTTTCTGTGAAATGAATCAAGCTTGCAAGCTGAATAAAATAACTTCTTTTTACGTGCGAATCCATCTCGACTTTTATTGAGGCCAGACTGACGGAGAAAGAATTTTGGGAATCAACATTTGGTGCCGAAAACCGGGATTTCTCAGGGCGATCCTGATCCAACTGCGAAATCAGAATTAGACTGATTATGAACAGGAGGATGGGGAACAAAGGGCCCTCAATGTAGAACTGGAAAACGACCGCGCATTGATTGTTCCCCTCTTCTTATCGTCTGATTAGTCTGGTCACTCGCGGTTGGCACAGAAAGACCGCCTCGACGAAATCACAGGTCAGTCTGGGGATTAGCAATTTAATTGATGGGATTTCATATTGTTGTTTCGGCTTGGGTTAGGGTTTTGGGTTGATGTGACATCTCAAATGATGATTCAATTCCAAGTATAAGGGTTCAGAGGCTGATGGGACTTCAGTAATGAAGGTTCAGTCCAGTATAACTGTTTTTAAATCTGAAGATGGTTCAACTCTATGTGTGAGTGTTTTAAATATATAGTTGATTAAGCTAAAATTGTCTCCTTGGACTGTATTGGCGAAAAACGCAGTTCCGAGGGCTAGTTGAGATTGTGGGGAATGCTGCATATTGGTTGAAGCAGAAGTCTCTCAAAGGGTTAACAGCAGCAGGCAAAGTCATGCCAGACAGTGCTTCTCACTCAGGCCTTGAGATAACAGCGCCAGTCGCTAGTGTAATCGGATACCTTTCCTTTGAGTCAGTGAACTCCAGCAAAGTTACGTTTTGAATTAATTAAAGGAAACAGTGGGTTTCTCCACCTCTTTGATAAAAGTTATTATTTTCGAAAGCAATTGATTGAAATTGCCAGAATCTTAAGTTTTACTTACTTGAAATAAGGTTTATCTCATTTTATCTGGAGATTAATAGAAACTTAAAGAAGATCATGGACACCATTTTAAAAAGTGCCAATCTGGAGATGATAGTTGATTTTGCTAATACTTATGTGTATGTAAAAGAAAAAAAACTTGTTAAAAGAAAAATTGTTAAGATAAAGAAATAATTAAGTTGTAAATGTTATACAAGTTTGTGTTAAGCAAATTGTAAATTTAGTTCTGAGTTGAGATCAGAGCTAAGCTTGCAAGTTGCAGTAATTCAATTTGAATTTTCAAACATTTTTAAGTTTAAAAAAAAAAGAGCAAATAGAGAAAAGGACACAGATCTTGAATGCGTTGAATAGCACATTTCAAAGGCCCATAAATCTTTCTGTTATCTTAGACCTAAAACCTAGGAAGACTGAAGAATTTCTGGAGCGTTTTAATGAAATCTACCGGGGGCAGTCAGGCGATTTGCTGTATCAAAATGGTCAGAATTCCCTTCAATACTGTGCTATGTTAATGCATTGCCTACCACCTTCTGTGGTTACTGCTGTGAAATGTAATAACATGAATTGGACAGAGAACGACCCTTCCCAGATGGCAAGGGCAGTCAGATTTTACTGGAAGGAGGGTGTAGGCCAAGAAGGAGGCTCAGTTACAAAGGTTAAGACTGAGTATGTAATGAAAAAGGATGATCTGCGACCCCAACAAGCGGCAGAAATGGTAGTTTACCAGCAGGAGCCCCAATATAGTGACTTTGGGTGGGTGGATCAGCAAAGAGGAGGATGAGACAACAGTGCTATATTTCTATCACCCCCCAGTGGTGGACGTTAGACGTTGAACAGTCACTGCATCACGTTACCCTGGCCTATGACAGAACTGGACGAAACAGGGAGTTGGAGGACAAATACCGGCCATTACTTGAGACCGAATGGCCAGTCAAGGTTACAGCCACAGTCACGGGAAAAGAAGGTACAGCCGATTTTGTTACAATATCACCACATTTATGGCCACAGTCAGCTTCGGTAAGCCCTCATATTACACGTCAGGTCCATGACCAGTACCATGCCAGGGATATGGGGCGAATGGTCAGGAGGGCAGTGGATCATTCAGATCCAACAGACTACGCACTTCAAGTCATGCCGGACGGCACTACCATAAAATATTTTGAGGTCCCTGAAACGATTAACACTCGACTGCAGCATCACAGGGGACATGATGTGTTGGAATATGTCAATCCACAGGTCTGGGCGGAATACCCATCACAAGTGGAAAAGACAAATGTTACACCTATTAAGGTGATGATTAAGGATCATGTAAAGCTACCTTCCATTCGACAATACTCCCTGAAATCTCAAGCTGCTCCATCAATAGATAAATTAATTCAAGAGCTGTTGAAACAGGGTATTTTGGTCCCTTGCCAATCAGAATGTAACACCCCCATACTTGCTGTGCCTAAACCAGCGAAACCAGACCAGTACCGATTAGTACAGGATTTACGTTCAATCAATGCCATCGCATAGCCATTACATGCTCTCACCCTCCAACAGGATATTACGGTGTATAGCTCCCACTCGGTCATCGCACTACTGAGGCAACTGCAGACTCAGCATCTTATCGCAGCTCGTCAGAATAGGTATGAGATATACCTTTTGAACAATCCACGTCTGACATTTAAATACTGTACCACTATCAATCCAGCCTGTTTTCTTAGCGGTCCCCCTGTCCATGAGGACGCGCCTGGTCACGACTGTTTAGCCTTGATTCAGGAAACTACCACAATAAGGGGCGATTTGAGTGACATTTCATCAGAACAACCTGACATGATGATGTGTGGTCAAATATCCCACCGGGGTTTAGTTAATGACCTACTGCAGGCCCTCCTTATGCCAGCGCAGATTTCCGTTATTAAATGCGCTGCCCACACGAATGGTACAACCCCAGTTGACGTTGGTAATGAACGAGCAGATCGTGCAGCGCGAACAGCCGCGCAAATTCAGCAAGTGATGGTGCCTAAGATGTTAAGTCAGACTAAACGATCTACTATAAATATGTCTGCTTCTGACAAGTCAATGCCAACCATCCAAGACGTCATAAGGTTACAGGAGGACGCTCCTGAGAGTGATAAACAAATGTGGAAACGGTTAGGTCGTACATATGATTCTGTTTCCTCTTTATGGACCACGCCTGCACATCAGACTTGTATGTCTGATGTACTGGCTTTATGGGTCATTGAATATGTACACTTTGCAGCTCATTGTGGGGCTCGAGGGACTAGTGATTTGTTGCTGGACACTTGGTGGCACCCTAAAATGCAGGGGTTGGCCCAAAGTATCAGTAATCGGTGTTTGATTTGTCAGCAATATAACACCGGAAAAGGTATCCCTTGTGGGAAGGGGCAAACCCCGTTGCCCAGTGGTCCCTTTGAGACGCTCCAAATGGATTACATTGAGTTGGAAAGGTGTCAATGTTACAAATATGTTTTGGTCATTGTGGATGTATTCAGCAGATGGGTTGAGGTGTATCCGACTATCGATAATAAAGCTGCTACTGTGGTTAAAGTCTTGATGAGGGAAATCATTCCCCGGTACGGTATACCAGCTCAGTTAAGTTCTGATAATGGGCCTCATTTTATTGGACAAATTAATAAGGAGTTTTGCTCCCAGTTGGGCATACGCCAGCAGTTACACTGTGCTTACAGACCGCAGGCGGCCGGGTTGGTTGAGAGACACAATCAGACCCCAAAAACTAAATTGGCTAAATTAAGAGCAGACACGGGACTGACATGGCTTAAGTTGCTCCCCGTTGCCCTCTTCCAGCTGCGGGTTACACCTGCGGGACCGGCCCGGCTCTCTCCCGCCGAGATTCTTTATGGCAGGCCTCTTAGAACTCCCTGGAGCCTGCAGGTTCCCAGACTGGTTCAGTTTCATCAGATGACTGAAGAAATGACCACCTATGTTCTAGCCCTCACGCAAGTGCTCAAGGAACTCCATGGCCAGGTCCGCGCGGCTCACCAGCCATTGCCCCCAGTACCTAGCTCACTTTCAGTCCAGCCCGGGAGTTATGTCATGGTCAAAAATTGGACTAGGAAGGGGGCGGAGCCGCGATGGGACGGGCCCTTCCAAGTTCTCCTTACCACCCCCACAGCAGTTAAAGTGGAGGGGCGAAGTGCTTGGGTCCACCTACATCACTGTAAATTGAGTCCATCTCCACTACTGTAAAAGGTCGGATACTAACCTGCCTCCCTTCTCCAGTGCTATTTTACAGGTGTGGAGCATGATGGAGTGGAACGCATCGTCTGTCTGATATTTGGCTTCACTTCGCTTGGCGTGTTATTGGCGATGGACATGGAAAAGGGGAATATTATGTATCTGTGTAGCCCCAACCAATCTACAAGGTTACATCACCTCTGCAAAGGTGATGTTCTTCGCTGCCCCCATATACGAGGACATGGTATCGACTCATGGAAGGTCATCAAAGTTAAGGAGAATGCAGGAGTCGTGAAGCAGTTGCACCGGTCCCGGCGATGGGAAGGGAACATTATATGGACATTGCCTTGTTTTCGGAATACATGTAAATTCGATTTTGGATGTGTTAAGAGTGGTACAATAAAGGTAAAATCAGGCTGTCAGAAGAGTGTAGGAAGAGGCTATGAGAAAGAGAAAGGGACTAGAGAGAGGACGAGGCGTATGAGAAGGGAAGTACAGCTGGAACGTAGGTTACCGGGAGATACACTTAAGTTAATTAAAGGCCAAACTGAGGAAAACCCGGGTAGTATGAATTTCTTCTACCAGATTTACCACCGCTTGTATGGCCAGGGACGGGTTGTCTGCTACCCAAACCCCGCAGCGGTGTCTAGGTTATTTTATGTTTCACCGCTTTGGGGCACTCCCCAAACGGTGGTTCATTGTCAGCATTCCGAACCACTGCCCGATCAGGTCACTCTTCCTTACGATCCGGGTTCAGCACCACCGGCTATTTGCCTTCCCCTTCCTCAGGATAATTCCCATTCACAGTACGATAGGCTGCGGCGGTGGAGGGCGTACATACCTAGCCACTTCACTCCCAATAGGGATTCCCGGTCGTACGAGAATTGCTTCAGCAGTGAAGGATATGGCTGTTTGCTGGTAGAGGTGGACACAAATATAACATGTCTGTTTCCCACCTGTACGGACAGGAGGTGCCATATCACCCAGGCGTCTGGCCAATGCGTTTGTTACAACACCACTTGCGTTCCATTAAACGCCGGCCTCCAGCTCCTCTGTGGCTGGGCGAATGTCTCTCATATCACTGTTGGGACTAGGGCTTTCCGAATTGCTGGGCGGCCCGAATGGGCATTTCAAAGTTGGATAAACTGGGCTACTGGGGGGTCCTTACGCAACCGATATGCTGATTGTGATGCTAGCCTGCACATGGAACAAGGATACTACTTTTTATTTAATGGTACAGCGACCAACGTTTTGTCACCCCCATTTCCCCGCCGAATTGCTATAGGGACTCTAGTCCCTACCACAGTCCCCTGCCCTTCGGCGTGGAACCTGCATAATCAGTTAGCACGCCGGGCAGTCTCTGCTGAATTTTGCGAGAACTGGAAAAAACCTCAGGTTCTTGCACCCAACCGGGGCCACTCAGCCGGGTGGGGCATTCTGAGCGTATTGACACTGGGAGGTGTGGGGGGTTCCTTGGCTGTCAGTGATCGGAATTATTTTATTTGCGGCCTTACCATCTTGGGAAATGAAACCTTGGGAGCCCTCGGGGCAATAACCAAGGAGTTGTCTCAGCTACGGTTGTTTGCAATGCAGAACCGGTATGCTCTTGACTATCTTCTGGCCCATGAGGGTGGGGTATGCGCCATAGTACAGGGCAAGTGTATCATGGGAGTTCAGGACTTGACCGCTAACATCACTAAATTTATGGATCACATACGGGATCACTTGGACGGGATGCAGGATCCTGGCTCTTGGGGTAACTGGGGATTTGGAGGATGGAAGGACTGGTTGATAAATATGGCCATGTATCTAGTGGTAGCTATCGGCTGCATCTTTGTCGGCCTGGCCATCCTTAAATGTGTGATGGGTAGAATGCGGGGTGCACTGGATCAGATCAACGCCCCTAAAAACTTAACTGTTAAAATCCATGAGGGTGAGGCAGATGACAGGAATTGGAAATGCAGCGACGGATCTTTTTAGATGGGGAACTGTAGCTATGGATTGGATAGTTCGGTTATCATGGAATGATAAAAGGAGGGAATGACGAATGTGATATAAAATAGTTACTTTAGAGATATTAGTTAATGTAATGTAGAAATAAGCCACTTTGATTCTGGCAGGTAGAGGCAAAGGGATTTGAGACCGCATGGAAAAAGCAGGAAGAGGTGTGTCTACGAGAGTGATGCTGCATTGATAGGGGCCAGAGAAAGGGATTGGAAGTGAGCCAATCAGAATAGATCAAACAAGTCAGGAGGGACATAGGATGACCTATGGGTGTCGAGTATGTGAAACTTGATACCATTTGAATTGATTTGCAGAGATCCCTTTGTCTCTTTGTTCATTCGCTTTCTGGGATGTAGGAGACTGGATGTCTCTTATGTTTCTGTGAAATGAATCAAGCTTGCAAGCTGAATAAAATAACTTCTTTATACGTGCGAATCCACCGCGACTTTTATTGAGGCCAGACTGACGGAGAAAGAATTTTGGGAATCAACACTTTCTCCCCATAGCCTTTGATCTCAGTCGCCCCAAGCGCGATATCTAGCTGCGCTCCCTCTCGGCCTCACGCGCGCAATCGCTCTCTCTCTCGGCCACACGTGTCCAATTGCTCAGTCTCTCAGCCGAATGCGTCCAATCGTTCTCTCTCTCTCGGCCAGACGCGTCCACTTGCTCTCTCTCTCGGCCGCACACGTTAATCTCTCTCTCTCTCGGTCACACTTGTCCAATCGCTCTCTCTCTCTCTCGGCCACATACGTCCAATCGCTCCCTCTCTCGGCCACAGGCGTCACTTCGATCACTCTCTCTCTCGGCCACATGCGACCCTGCGCTCTCTCTCTCGGCCACATGCGACCCTGCACTCTCTCTCGGCCACACGCCTCCAATCGCACATTTCTTGGCCACACGCATTCACTCGCTCTCTCAGCCACACGCGACCATTACGTCCCCTTGCTCTCTTCCTCTGTCGCACACGTAAACTCTCGGCCCATGCCTCCAATTGCTCTCTGTCTGCCACACGTGTCCACTCACTCTCTTTCTCTCGGCCACAGGCATCCAACACTCTCTCAGCCACACACATCCACTACGTCCGCTTGCTCACTTCCTCTGTCACATGCGCCTCCTCGCTCTCTCTCTCAGCCACAGGCGTCCATTCGATCACTCGCTCTCTCTCACATGCGTCCCTCTCTCTCTCTCTCTCTCGGCCACACGCGTCCAATCACTCTCTCTCTCGGCCACACGCTTCCAATCGCTCACTCTCTCTCGGCCACACGCGTCCAATGGCTCACTCTCTCTCGGCCACACGCGTCCAATCGCTCTCTCCCTTTCGGCCACACACGTCCAATCGCTCTCTCTCTCTCTCAGCCACACGCGTCCAATCACTCTCTCTCGGCCACACGCGTCCAATCGCTCTCTCTCTCGGCCACACGTGTCCAATCGCTCTCTCTCTCTCGGCCACACACGTCGAATTGCTCTCTCTCTCTCGGCCACACACGTCGAATTGCTCTCTCTCTCTTTCGGCCACACACGCACAATCGCTCTCTCTCTCTCTCTCAGGCACAGTCGTCCAATCGCTCTCTCTCTCTCAGACACACGCGTCCAATTGCGATCTCTGTTGGCCACACACGTCGAATCGCTCTCTCTCTCTTGGCCACACACGTCCAATCGCGCTCTCTCTCTCTCGGCCACACACGTCGAATCGCTCTCTCTCTCTCTCGGCCACACACGTCCAATCGCTCTCTCTTTCTCTCGGCCACACGCGTCGACTCGCTCTGTCTCTCGGCCACACGCGTCCAATCACTCTCTCTCTTGGCCACACACGTCCAACCACTCTCTCTCTCTCTCTCTCTCTCGGCCACACACGTCCAATTGCTCCCTCTCTTGGCCACACACGTCCAACCGCTCTCTCTCTCTCTCGGCCACACGCATCCAATTGCTCTCACACTCTCGGCCACACGCGTCCAATCACTCTCTTTCATGGCCACACATGTCCGATCGCTCTCACTCTCGCAGACACATGCGTCCAATTGCTCTCTCTCTTGGCCACACACGTCCAACCGCTCTCTCTCTCTCACCATCAGCGTCCAATCGCTCGCTCTCTTGGCCACACACGTCCAATCCCTCTCTCTCTCAGACACACACGTCCAATTGCTCTCTCTCTCTCAGACACACGCGTCCAATTGCTCTCTCTATTGGCCACACGCGTCCAATCGCTCTCTCTCTCTCTCTCTCGGCCACACACGTCGAATTGCTCTCTCTCTTGGCCACACATGTCGAATCGCTCTCTCTCTCTCGGCCACACACAAAGAACAAAGAACAAAGAAATGTACAGCACAGGAACAGGCCCTTCGGCCCTCCAAGCCCGTGCCGACCATGCTGCCCGACTAAAGTACAATCTTCTACACTTCCTGGGTCCGTATCCCTCTATTCCCATCCTATTCATGTATTTGTCAAGATGCCCCTTAAATGTCACTATCGTCCCTGCTTCCACCACCTCCTCCGGTAGCGAGTTCCAGGCACCCACTACCCTCTGCGTAAAAAACTTGCCTCGTACATCTACACCAAACCTTGCCCCTCTCACCTTAAACCTATGCCCCCTAGTAATTGACCCCTCTACCCTGGGGAAAAGCCTCTGACTATCCACTGTGTCTATGCCCCTCATAATTTTGTAGACCACTATCAGGTCTCCCCTCAACCTCCTTCGTTCCAGTGAGAACAAACCGAGTTTATTCAACCGCTCCTCATAGCTAATGCCCTCCATACCAGGCAACATTCTGGTAAATCGAGCTGCGCTCCCTCCCGGCCTCACGCGCGCAATCGCTCTCTCTCTCGGCCACACGTGTCCAATTGCTCAGTCTCTCAGCCGAATGCGTCCAATCGTTCTCTCTCTCTCGGCCAGACGCGTCCACTTGCTCTCTCTCTCGGTCACACTTGTCCAATCGCGCTCTCTCTCTCTCGGCCACACGCGTCCAATCGCTCCCTCTCTCGGCCACAGGCGTCACTTCGATCACCCTCTCTCTCGGCCACATGCGACCCTGCGCTCTCTCTCTCGGCCACATGCGACCCTGCGCTCTCTCTCGGCCACACGCCTCCAATCGCTCACTTCTTGGCCACACGCATTCACTCGCTCTCTCAGCCACACGCGACCATTACGTCCCCTTGCTCTCTTCCTCTGTCGCACACGTAAACTCTCGGCCCATGCCTCCAATTGCTCTCTGTCTGCCACACGTGTCCACTCACTCTCTCTCTCTCGGCCACAGGCATCCAACACTCTCTCAGCCACACACATCCACTATGTCCTCTTGCTCACTTCCTCTGTCACATGTGCCTCCTCGCTCTCTCTCTCTCTCAGCCACAGGCGTCCATTCGATCACTCTCTCTCTCTCACATGCGTCCCTCTCTCTCTCTCTCCCTCGGCCACACGCGTCCAATCACTCTCTCACTCGGCCACACGCTTCCAATCGCTCACTCTCTCTCGGCCACACGCGTCCAATCGCTCTCTCTCTCGGCCACACGCGTCCAATCGCTCTCTCTCTCAGCCACACGCGTCCAATCGCTCTCTCTCTCGGCCACACGCTTCCAATCGCTCTCTCCCTTTCGGCCACACACGTCCAATCGCTCACTCTCTCTCTCAGCCACATGCGTCCAATCACTCTCTCTCTCGGCCACACGCGTCCAATCGCTCTCTCTCTCGGCCACACGCGTCCAATCGCTCTCTCTCTCGGCACACGCGTCCAATCGCTCTCTCTCTCGGCCACACGCGTCCAATCGCTCTGTCTCTCTCGGCCACACACGTCGAATTGCTCTCTCTCTCTCTCGGCCACACGCACAATCGCTCTCTCTCTCTCAGACACACGCGTCCAACCGCTCTCTCTCTCTCTATTGGCCACACGCGTCCAATCGCTCTCTCTCTCTCTCTCTCAGACGCACGCTTCCAACCGCTCTCTCTCTCTCCATTGGCCACACGCGTTCAATCGCTCTCTCTCTCTACCAGACACACGCTTCCAATCGCTCTCTCAGCCACACACGTCAAATCGCTCTCTCTTGGCCACACACGTCGAATCGCTCTCTCTCTCTCTCGGCCTCACACGTCCAATCACTCTCTCTCTCTCTCTCGGCCACACGCGTCCACTCGCTCTGTCTCTCGGCCACACGCGTCCAATCACTCTCTCTCTCTCTCTCTCTCTCGGCCACACACGTCCAACCGCTCTCTCTCTCTCTTGGCCACACACGTCCAACCGCTCTCTCTCTCTCTTGGCCACACACGTCCAACTGCTCTCTCTCTCTCTTGGCCACATGCCTCCAATTGCCCTCTCTCTTCGCCACACGCGTCCAATCGCACTCTCTCTCTCGGCCACACACGTCGAATTGCTCTCTCTCTTGGCCACACATGTCGAATCACTCTCTCTCTCGGCCACACACGTCCAATGGCTCACTCTCACTCGGCCACATGCGTCCAATCGCTCTCTCTCTCGGCCACACACGTCCAATCGCTCTCTCTCTCGGCCACACACGTCCAATGGCTCACTCTCACTCGGCCACATGCGTCCAATCGCTCTCTCTCTCGGCCACATGCGTCCAATCGCTCTCTCTCTCGGCCACACGCGTCCAATCGCTCTCTCTCTCGGCCACACGCGTCCAATCGCTCTCTCTCTCGGCCACACGCGTCCAATCGCTCTCTCTCTCGGCCACACGCGTCCAATCGCTCTCTCTCTCGGCCACACGCGTCCAATCGCTCTCTCTCTCGGCCACACGCGTCCAATCGCTCTCTCTCTCGGCCACACGCGCCCAATCGCTCTCTCTCTCGGCCACACGCGTCCAATCGCTCTCTCTCTCGGCCACACGCGCCCAATCGCTCTCTCTCTCGGCCACACGCGTCCAATCGCTCTCTCTCTCGGCCACACGCGCCCAATCGCTCTCTCTCTCGGCCACACGCGTCCAATCGCTCTCTCTCTCGGCCACACGCGCCCAATCGCTCTCTCTCTCGGCCACACGCGCCCAATCGCTCTCTCTCTCGGCCACACGCGTCCAATCGCTCTCTCTCTCGGCCACACGCGTACAATCGCTCTCTCTCTCGGCCACACGTGTCCAATCGCTCTCTCTCTCGGCCACACGCGCCCAATCGCTCTCTCTCTCGGCCACACGCGCCCAATCGCTCTCTCTCTCGGCCACACGCGTCCAATCGCTCTCTCTCTCGGCCACACGCGTACAATCGCTCTCTCTCTCGGCCACACGTGTCCAATCGCTCTCTCTCTCGGCCACACGTGTCCAATCGCTCTCTCTCTTGGCCACACGCGTCCAATCGCTCTCTCTCTCGGCCACACGCGCCCAATCGCTCTCTCTCTCGGCCACACGCGTCCAATCGCTCTCTCTCTCGGCCACACGCGTACAATCGCTCTCTCTCTCGGCCACACGTGTCCAATCGCTCTCTCTCTCGGCCACACGTGTCCAATCGCTCTCTCTCTTAGCCACACACGTCCACCGCTCTCTTTCTCAGCCACACGCGTCCAATCGCTCTCTCTCGGCCACACGCTTCCAATCGCTCTCTCTCGGCCACACGCGTCCAATGGCTCACTCTCTCTCGACCACATGCGTCCAATCACTCTCTCTCTCTTGGCCACACACGTCCAACCGCTGTCTCTCTCTCTCTGGTTTAGCACACGGCTAAATCGCTGGCTTTGAAAGCAGAACAAGGCAGGCCAGCAGCACGGTCCAATTCCCGTTCCAGCCTCCCCGAACAGGCGCCGAATGTGGCGACTGGGGGCTTTTCACAGTAACTTCACTTGAAGCCTACTTGTGACAATAAGCGATTTGTCATTTTCTCAGACGCACGCGTCCAATGGCTCTGGCTCTCTCTCGGCTACACGCATCCAATCGCTCTCGCTCTCGGCCACATGCATCCAATCGCTCGCTCTCTTGGCCACCCGCTTCCAAACACGCGCACTCTCTCGGCCACACGTGTCCAATCGCTCTCTCTCTCGGCCACACGCCTCCACTTGCTCTTTTCCCTCTTGGTCACAAATGTCTAATCGCTCTCCCTCTCGGCCACATGCACCCCCCACTCGTGCTATCACTCTCGGCAACACGCCTCCACTCACTCTCTCTCTCTCTCTCTGTCGGCCACACGCCTCCACTCGCTCTCCCACTCTCGGCCATATGCACCCACTCGTGCCATCACTCTCGGCAACACGCCTCCACTCACTCTCTCGGCCACACGCCTCCACTCGCTCTCCCACTCTCGGCCACACGCCTCCACTCGCTCTCTCCCACTCTCGGCCACACCCCTCCACTCGCTCTTTCTGCCACATGCCTCCACCCTCTCTCTCTCGGCCACAGGGCTCCACTCGCTCTCCGTCTCGGTCACACGCCTCCACTCGCTCTCCCTCTCGGCCACACGCTTCCACTCGCTCTCTCGCCACCCGCGTCCACTCGCTCTCTCGCCACATGCATCCACATGCTCTCTCTCTCTCCAAGTTTTCTTAAAATAAATTTGGAGTACCCAATTCATTTTTTCCAATTAAGGGGCAATTTACCGTGGCCAATCCACCTACCCAGCACATCTTTTGGATTGTGGGGGCGAAACCCACGCAAACACGGGGAGAATGTGCAAAATCCACACAGACAGTGACCCAGGGCCGGGATCGAACCTGGGACCTCGGCGCCATGAGGCACCCGTGCTAACCACTTGCACCACCGTGCTGCCCTTACACGCTCTCTCACTCAACTACGTGTCCATTGCGTCGCCTTCCTCACTTCCTCTGTCGCACGCATCCTCTCTAAGCCAGACGCATCCAATTGCGCGATTTCTCGGCAACACGTGTCCAATCGCTCTCTCTCGGCCACACACGTCCAATCACTCTCTCTCTTGGCCACACACGTCCAACCGCTCTCCCTCTCTTTCTCGGCCACACACGTCCAATTGCTCTCTCTCTTGGCCACACACGTCCAACCGCTCTCTCTCTCGGCCACACGCGTCCAATTGCTCTCTCTCATGGCCTCACACGTGCAATAGCTCGCCCTCTCTCTTGGCCACACGCGTCCAATTGCTCTCTCTCTCTCTCTCAGACACGCGCGTCCAATTGCTCTCTCTCTTGGCCACACACGTGCAACCGCTCTCTCTCTCTTGGCCACACGCGTCCAATTGCTCTCTCTCATGGCCACACATGTCCAATCGCTCTCTCTCTCTCTCTCTGACGCACGCGTCCAATTGCTCTCTCTCTTGGCCACACACGTCCAACCGCTCTCTCTCTCTCTTGGCCACACACGTCCAACCGCTCTCTCTCTCTCGGCCACATGCGTCCAATTGCCCTCTCTCTTCGCCACACGCGTCCAATCGCACTCTCTCTCTCTCGGCCACACACGTCGAATTGCTCTCTCTCTTGGCCACACACGTCGAATTGCTCTCTCTCTCTCGGCCACACACGTCGAATTGCTCTCTCTCTCTCGGCCACACACGTCGAATCGCTCTCTCTCTTGGCCACACACGTCGAATCGCTCTCTCTCTCTCGGCCACACACGTCGAATTGCTCTCTCTCTCTCTCGGCCACACACGTCGAATTGCTCTCTCTCTCTCGGCCACACACATTGAATCGCTCTCTCTCTCGGCCACACACGTCGAATCACTCTCTTTATCTCGGCCACACACACACAATCGCTCTCTCTCTCTCACTCTCTCTCTCACAGACACACGCGTCCAATTGCTCTCTCTATTGGCCACACGCGTCCAATTGCTCTCTCTCTCTCTCTCTCAGACACACGCGTCCAATCGCTCTCTCTCTCTCCATTGGCCACACGCGTCCAATCGCTCTCTCTCTCTCTCTCAGACACACGCGTCCAACCACTCTCTCTCTCTCTCTATTGGCCACACGCGTCCAATCGCTCTCTCTCTCTCTCAGACACACGCTTCCAATCGCTCTCTCGGCCACACACGTCAAATCGCTCTCTCTCTCAGCCACACACGTCGAATCGCTCTCTCTCTCGCTCGGCCTCACATGTCCAATCACTCTCTCTCTCTCGGCCACACGCGTCCACTCGCTCTGTCTCTCGGCCACACGCGTCCAATCACTCTCTCTCTCTCTCTCGGCCACACGCGTCCACTCGCTCTGTCTCTCGGCCACACGCGTCCAATCACTCTCTCTCTCTCTCTCGGCCACACACGTCCAATTGCTCCCTCTCTTGGCCACACACGTCCAACCGCTCTCTCTCTCTCGGCCACACGCGTCCAATCACTCTCTCTCTCTCTCGGCCACACATGTCCAATTGCTCCCTCTCTTCGCCACACACGTCCAACCGCTCTCTCTCTCTCGGCCACACGCGTCCAATTGCTCTCTCTCTCTCTCGGCCACACGCGTCCAATTGCTCTCTCTCTCTCTCGGCCACACGCGTCCAATTGCTCTCTCTCTCTCGGCCACACACGTCCAATTGCTCCCTCTCTTCGCCACACACGTCCAACCGCTCTCTCGCTCTCTCTCTCGGCCACACACGTCGAATCGCTCTCTCTTTCTCGGCCACACACGTCCAATCACTCTCTCTCGTGGCCACACACGTCCAATCGCTCTGTCTCTCGGCCACACACGTCCAACCGCTCTCTCTCTCTCTCTTGGCCACACACGTCCAACCGCTCTCTCTCTCTCTCGGCCACACACGTCCAATCGCTCTCTCTCGCAGACACGTGCGTCCAATTGCTCTCTCTCTTGGCCACACATGTCGAATCGCTCTCTCTCTCTCGGCCACACCGTCGAATTGCTCTCTCTCTCTCTCGGCCACACACAAAGAACAAAGAAATGTACAGCACAGGAACAGGCCCTTCGGCCCTCCAAGCCCGTGCCGACCATGCTGCCCGACTAAACTACAATCTTCTACACTTCCTGGGTCCGTATCCCTCTATTCCCATCCTATTCACGTATTTGTCAAGATGCCCCTTAAATGTCACTATCGTCCCTGCTTCCACCACCTCCTCCGGTAGCGAGTTCCAGGCACCCACTACCCTCTGCGTAGAAAACTTGCCTCGTACATCTACTCCAAACCTTGCCCCTCTCACCTTAAACCTATGCCCTCTAGTAATTGACCCCTCTACCCCGGGGAAAAGCCTCTGACTATCCACTCTGTCTATGCCCCTCATAATTTTGTAGACCACTATCAGGTCTCCCCTCAACCTCCTTCGTTCCAGTGAGGACAAACAGAGTTTATTCAACCGCTCCTCATAGCTAATGCCCTCCATACCAGGCAACATTCTGGTAAATCTCTTCTGCACCCTCTCTAAAGCCTCCACATCCTTCTGGTAGTGTGGCGAGCAGAATTGAACACTATACTCCAAGTGTGGCCTAACTAAGGTTCTATACAGCTGCAACATGACTTGCCAATTCTTATACTCAATGCCCCGGCCAATGAAGGCAAGCATGCCGTATGCCTTCTTGACTACCTTCTCCACCTGTGTTGCCCCTTTCAATGACCTGTGGACCTGTACTCCTAGATCTCTTTGACTTTCAATACTCTTGAGGGTTCTACCATTCACTGTATATTCCCTACCTGCATTAGACCTTCCAAAATGCATTACCTCACATTTGTCCGGATTAAACTCCATCCGCCATCTCTCCGCACAAGTCTCCAAACAATCTAAATCCTGCTGTTTCCTCTGACAGTCCTCATCGCTATCCGCAATTCCACCAACCTTTGTGTCGTCTGCAAACTTACTAATCAGACCAGTTACATTTTCCTCCAAATCATTTATATATACTACAAAGAGCAAGGGTCCCAGCACTGATCCCAGTGGAACACCACTGGTCACAGCCCTCCAATTAGAAAAGCATCCTTCCATTGCTACTCTCTGCCTTTTATGACCTAGCCAGTTCTGTATCCACCTTGCCAGCTCACCCCGATCCCGTGTGACTTCACCTTTTGTATTAGTCTACCATGAGGGACCTTGTCAAAGGCCTTACTGAAGTCCATATAGACAACATCCACTGCCCTACCTGCATCAATCATCTTCGTGACCTCCTCGAAAAACTCTATCAAGTTAGTGAGACACGACCTTCCCTTCACAAAACCGTGCTGCCTCTCACTAATACGTCCAGTTGCTTCCAAATGGGAGTAGATCCTGTCTCGAAGAATTCTCTCCAGTAATTTCCCTACCACTGAAGTAAGGCTCACCGGCCTGTAGTTCCCGGGATTATCCTTGCTACCCTTCTTAAACAGGAATCACTTCGAATCGCTCTCTCTCTCTCGACCACACACGTCGGATCGCTCTCTCTCGGGCACACACGTCGAATCGCTCTCTCTCTCGGCCACACACGCACAATTGCTCTCTCTCTCTCAGACACACGCATCCAGTCGCTCTCTCTCTTGGCCACACACGTCGAATCGCTCTCTCTCTCTCGGCCACACATGTCGAATCGCTCTCTCTCTCGGCCACACACGTCGAATCTCTCTCTCTCTCGGCCATACACGCACAATCGCTCTCTCTCTCAGACACACGCGTCCAACCGCTCTCTCTCTCTCTCTCTCAGCGACACACGTCCAATCGCTCTCTCTCTCTCTCTCTCTCGGCCACATGCGTCCAATTGCTCTCTCTCTCTCTCAGACACGCGCGTCCAATGCTCTCTCTCATGGCCACACACGTCCAATCACTCTCTCTCTCAGACGCATGCGTCCAATTGCTCTCTCTCTTGGCCACATACGTTGAATCGCTCTCTATCTCTCGGCCACACACGTCGAATTGCTCTCTCTCTCTCGGCCACACACGTCGAATCGCTCTCTCTCGGGCACACACGTCGAATCGCTCTCTCTCTCGGCCACACACGCACAATTGCTCTCTCTCTCTCAGACACACGCGTCCAATCGCTCTCTCTCTTGGCCACACACATCGAATCGCTACTCTCTCTCTGCCACACACGTCGAATCTCTCTCTCTCTCTCGGCCATACACGCACAATCGCTCTCTCTCTCTGCGACACACGTCCAATCGCTCTCTCTCTCTCTCTCGGCCACATGCGTCCAATTGCTCTCTCTCTCTCTCAGACACGCGCGTCCAATTGCTCTCTCTCATGGCCACACACGTCCAATCGCTCTCTCTCTCTCTCTCTCTCAGACGCATGCGTCCAATTGCTCTCTCTCTTGGCCACACACGTCGAATCGCTCTCTATCTCTCAGCCACACACGTGGAATTGCTCTCTCTCTCTCGGCCACACACGTCGAATCGCTCTCTCTCTCTCGCTCAGACACACGTGTCTAACCGCTCTCTCTCTCAGCGACACGTGTCCAATCGCGCTCTCTCTCTCAGACACACGCGTCCAATTGCTCTCTCTATTGGCCACACGCGTCCAATCGCTCTCTCTCTCTTGGCCACACACGTCCAATCGCTCTCTCTCTTGGCCACACACGTCCAATCGCTCTCTCTCGGGCACACACGTTGAATCGCTCTCTCTCTCGGTCACACACGCACAATCGCTCTCTCTCTCTCTCTCTGACACACGCGTCCAACCGCTCCCTCTCTCTCTCAGCGACACACGTCCAATCGCTCTCTCTCTCAGACACACGCGTCCAATTGCTCTCTCTCTCTCTCAGACACACGCGTCCAATCGCTCTCTCTCTCGGCCACACATGTCGAATCGCTCTCTCTCTCGGCCACACACGTCGAATCGCTCTCTCTCTCGGCCACACACGCACAATCGCTCTCTCTCTCTCTCAGGCACACGCGACCAACCGCTCTCTCTCTCTCAGCGACACACGTCCAATCGCTCTCTCTCTCTCGCTCTCTCTCAGACACACGCGTCCAATCGCTCTCTCTCTTGGCCACACACGTCGAATCGCTCTCTCTCTCGGCCACACACGCACAATCGCTCTCTCTCTCTCTCAGGCACACGCGACCAACCGCTCTCTCTCTCTCAGCGACACACGTCCAATCGCTCTCTCTCTCTCGCTATCTCTCAGACACACGCGTCCAATCGCTCTCTCTCTTGGCCACACACGTCGAATCGCTCTCTCTCTCTCTCGGCCACACACGTCGAATCGCTCTCTCTCTCGGCCATACGTGCCCAATCGCTCACTCTCTCTCGGCCACACGTGTCCACTCGCTCTGTCTCTCGGCCACACGCGTCCAATCACTCTCTCTTGGCCACACACGTCGAATCGCTCTCTCTCCCTCTCTCTCTCAGCGACACACGTCCAATCGCTCTCTCTCTCAGACACACGCGTCCAATTGCTCTCTCTCTCTCTCAGACACACGCGTCCAATCGCTCTCTCTCTCGGCCACACATGTCGAATCGCTCTCTCTCTCGGCCACACACGTCGAATCGCTCTCTCTCTCGGCCACACACGCACAATCGCTCTCTCTCTCTCTCAGGCACACGCGACCAACCGCTCTCTCTCTCTCAGCGACACACGTCCAATCGCTCTCTCTCTCTCGCTCTCTCTCAGACACACGCGTCCAATCGCTCTCTCTCTTGGCCACACACGTCGAATCGCTCTCTCGGCCACACACGTCGAATCGCTCTCTCTCTCGGCCATACGTGCCCAATCGCTCACTCTCTCTCGGCGACACGTGTCCACTCGCTCTGTCTCTCGGCCACACGCGTCCAATCACTCTCTCTTGGCCACACACGTCGAATCGCTCTCTCTCTCTCTCTCTCTCTCTCAGCGACACACGTCCAATCGCTCTCTCGCTCTCTCTCTCGGTCACATGCGTCCAATTGCTCTCTCTCTCTCAGACACGCGCGTCCAATTGCTCTCTCTCATGGCCACACACGTCCAATCACTCTCTCTCTCTCAGACGCATGCGTCCAATTGCTCTCTCTCTTGGCCACACACGTCGAATCGCTCTCTATCTCTCGGCCACACACGTCGAATCGCTCTCTCTCGGGCACACACGTCGAATCGCTCTCTCTCTCGGCCACACACGCACAATTGCTCTCTCTCTCTCTCTCGCAGACACACGCGTCCAATCGCTCTCTCTCTTGGCCACACACGTCGAATCGCTCTCTCTCTCTGCCACACACGTCGAATCTCTCTCTCTCTCGGCCATACACGCACAATCGCTCTCTCTCTCTCTCTCTCTGCGACACACGTCCAATCGCTCTCTCTCTCTCTCGGCCACATGCGTCCAATTGCTCTCTCTCATGGCCACACACGTCCAATCGCTCTCTCTCTCTCTCAGACGCATGCGTCCAATTGCTCTCTCTCTTGGCCACACACGTCGAATCGCTCTCTATCTCTCGGCCACACACGTCGAATTGCTCTCTCTCTCTCGGCCACACACGTCGAATCGCTCTCTCTCTCGGCCACACACGTCGAATCGCTCTCTCTCTCTCGCTCAGACACACGTGTCCAACCGCTCTCTCTCTCTCAGCGACACGTGTCCAATCGCTCTCTCTCTCTCAGACACGCGTGTCCAATTGCTCTCTCTATTGGCCACACGCGCCCAATCGCTTTCTCTCTTGGCCACACACGTCGAATCGCTCTCTCTCGGGCACACACGTCGAATCGCGCTCTCTCTCTCGGTCACACACGCACAATCGCTCTCTCTCTCTCTCTGACACACGCGTCCAACCGCTCCCTCTCTCTCTCTCTCTCAGCGACACGTCCAATCGCTCGCTCTCTCAGACACACGCGTCCAATTGCTCTCTCTCTTTCTCAGACACACACGTCCAATCGCTCTCTCTCTCGGCCACACATGTTGAATCGCTCTCTCTCTCGGCCACACACGCACAATCGCTCTCTCTCTCTCTCAGGCACACGCGACCAACCGCTCTCTCTCTCTCAGCGACACACGTCCAATCGCTCTCTCTTGGCCACGCACGTCGAATCGCTCTCTCCCTCGGCCACACACGTCAAATTGCTCTCTCTCTCGGCCACACACGTCGAATCGCTCTCTCTCTCGGCCACACATGCCCAATCGCTCACTCTCTCTCGGCCACACGTGTCCACTCGCTCTGTCTCTCGGCCACACGCGTCCAATCACTCTCTCTCTTGGCCACACACGTCCAACCGCTCTCTCTCTCTCTCTCTCTTGGCCACACACGTCCAATTGCTCTCTCTTGGCCACACCCGTCCAACTGCTCTCTCTCGGCCACACGCATCAAATCACTCTCTCTCGTGGCCACACACGTCCAATCGCTTCCCTCTCGCAGACACGCGCGTCCAATTGCTCTCTCACATGGCCACAGACGTCCAATCGCTCTCTCTCTCTCTCGGCCACACATGTCCAATTGCTCTCTCTCTCTCTGACACGCGCGTCCAATTGCTCTCTCTCATGGCCACGCATGTCCAATCGCTCTCTCTCTCAAACGCACGCGTCCAATTGCTCTCTCTCTTGGCCACACACGTCCAACCGCTCTCTCTCTCTCTCTCTCTTGGCCACACGCGTCCAATTGCTCTCTCTCATGGCCACACGCGTCCAATTGCTCTCTCTCATAGCCACACATGTCCAATCGCTCTCTCTCTCTCTCTCAGACGCACGCGTCCAATTGCTCTCGGTCTGGGCCACACACATCCAACCGCTCTCTCTCTCTCTTGGCCACACGCGTCCAATCGCACTCTCTCTCTCTCTCTCGGCCACACACGTAGATTTGCTCTCTCTCTTGGCCACACACGTCGAATCGCTCTCTCTCTCGGCCACACACGCACAATCGCTCTCTCTCTCTCGGCCACACACGCACAATCGCTCTCTCTCTCTCTCTCTCTCAGACACACGCGTCCAACTGCTCTATCTCTCTCTCTCAGCGACACGCGTCCAATCGCTCCCTCTCTTGGCCACACACGTCGAGTCGCTCTCTCTCTCGGCCACACACTTCAAAGTGCTCTCTCTCTCTCGGCCACACGCGTCCAACCGCTCTCTCTCTCTCTCTCTCTCTCACAGACACACACGTCCAACTGCTCTCTCTCTCTCTCTCTATTGGCCACACGCGTCCAATCGCTTCCTCTCTCTCTCTCTCAGACACACGCTTCCAATCGCTCTCTCTCTTGGCCACACACGTCGAATCGCTCTCTCTCTCTCGGCCATACACGTCCAATCGCTCTCTCTCTCAGGCACACGCGACCAACCGCTCTCTCTCTCTCAGCGACACACGTCCAATCGCTCTCTCTCTCGCTCTCTCTCAGACACACGCGTCCAATCGCTCTCTCTCTTGGCCACACACGTCGAATCGCTCTCTCTCTCTCTCGGCCACACACGTCGAATCGCTCTCTCTCTCGGCCACACGTGCCCAATCGCTCACTCTCTCTCGGCCACACGTGTCCACTCGCTCTGTCTCTCGGCCACACGCGTCCAATCACTCTCTCTCTTGGCCACACACGTCCAACCGCTCTCTCTCTCTCTCTCTCTCGGCCACACACGTCCAAATGCTCTCTCTCTCTCTGACACGCGCGTCCAATTGCTCTCTCTCATGGCCAGGCATGTCCAATCGCTCTCTCTCTCTCTCTGTTGGCCACACGCGTCCAATTGCTCTCTCTCATGGCCACACGCGTCCAATTGCTCTCTCTCATAGCCACACATGTCCAATCTCTCACTCTCAGACGCACGCGTCCAATTGCTCTCGGTCTTGGCCACACACATCCAACCGCTCTCTCTCTCTCTTGGCCACACACGTCCAACCGCTCTCTCTCTCTCGGCCACACGTGTCCACTCGCTCTGTCTCTCGGCCACACGCGTCCAATCACTCTCTCTCTTGGCCACACACGTCCAACCGCTCTCTCTCTCGGCCACACACGTCCAAATGCTCTCTCTTGGCCACACCCGTCCAACTGCTCTCTCTCGGCCACACGCGTCCAATTGCTCTCTCTCTCTCGGCCACACGCGTCCAATCACTCTCTCTCGTGGCCACACACGTCCAATCGCTTCCCTCTCGCAGACACGCGCGTCCAATTGCTCTCTCACATGGCCACACACGTCCAATCGCTCTCTCTCTCTCTCGGCCACACACGTCCAATTGCTCTCTCTCTCTCTGACACGCGCGTCCAATTGCTCTCTCTCATGGCCAGGCATGTCCAATCGCTCTCTCTCTCTCTCTTGGCCACACGCGTCCAATTGCTCTCTCTCATGGCCACACGCGTCCAATTGCTCTCTCTCATAGCCACACATGTCCAATCGCTCACTCTCAGACGCACGCGTCCAATTGCTCTCGGTCTTGGCCACACACATCCAACCGCTCTCTCTCTCTCTTGGCCACACACGTCCAACCGCTCTTTCTCTCTCTCTCTCAGACGCCACATGCGTCCAATTGCTCTCTCTCTCTCTCAGACACGCCCGTCCAATTGCTCTCTCTCATGGCCACACACGTCCAATCACTCTCTCTCTCTCAGACGCATGCGTCCAATTGCTCTCTCTCTTGGCCACACACGTCGAATCGCTCTCTCTCTCTCGGCTACACACGACGAATCGCTCTCTCTCAGGCACACACGTCGAATCGCTCTCTCTCTCGGCCACACACGCACAATTGCTCTCTCTCTCTCTCAGACACACGCGTCCAATCGCTCTCTCTCTTGGCCACACACGTCGAATCGCTCTCTCTCTCTCGGCCACACATGTCGAATCGCTCTCTCTCTCGGCCACACACGTCGAATCTCTCTCTCCCTCGGCCATACACGCACAATCGCTCTCTCTCTCTCTCTCAGACACACGCGTCCAACCGCTCTCTCTCTCTCTCTCTCAGCGACACACGTCCAATCGCTCTCTCGCTCGGCCACATGCGTCCAATTGCGCTCTCTCTCTCTCAGACACGCGCGTCCCATTGCTCACTCTCATGGCCACACACGTCCAATCACTCTCTTTCTCTCAGACGCATGCGTCCAATTGCTCTCTCTCTTGGCCACACACGTCGAATCGCTCTCTATCTCTCGGCCACACACGTCGAATTGCTCTCTCTCTCTCGGCCACACACGTCGAATTGCTCTCTCTCTCTCGGCCACACACGTCGAATCGCCCTCTCTCGGGCACACACGTCGAATCGCTCTCTCTCTCGGCCACACGCGTCCAATTGCTCTCTCTCATTGCCACACGCGTCCAATTGCTCTCTCTCTCTCTCTCAGACGCACGCGTCCAATTGCTCTCGGTCTTGGCCACACACATCCAACCGCTCTCTCTCTCTCTTGGCCACACGCGTCCAATCGCACTCTCTCTCTCTCTCTCGGCCACACACGTCGATTTGCTCTCTCTCTCTCGGCCACACACGTAGATTTGCTCTCTCTCTTGGCCACACACGTCGAATCGCTCTCTCTCTCTCGGCCACACACGCACAATCGCTCTCTCTCTCTCTCTCTCTCTGACACACGCGTCCAACTGCTCTATCTCTCTCTCTCAGCGACACGCGTCCAATCGCTCCCTCTCTTGGCCACACACGTCGAGTCGCTCTCTCTCTCGGCCACACACGTCGAAGTGCTCTCTCTCTCTCGGCCACACGCGTCCAACCGCTCTCTCTCTCTCTCAGACACACGCGTCCAACCGCTCTCTCTCTCTCTCTCTATTGGCCACACGCGTCCAATCGCTTCCTCTCTCTCAGACACACGCTTCCAATCGCTCTCTCTCTTGGCCACACACGTCGAATCGCTCTCTCTCTCGGCCACACACGTCGAATCGATCTCTCTCTCTCAGCGACACGTGTCCAATCGCTCTCTCTCTCTCAGACACGCGTGTCCAATTGCTCTCTCTATTGGCCACACGCGCCCAATCGCTTTCTCTCTTGGCCACACACGTCGAATCGCTCTCTCTCGGGCACACACGTCGAATCGCTCTCTCTCTCTCGGTCACACACGCACAATCGCTCTCTCTCTCTCTCTGACACACGCGTCCAACCGCTCCCTCTCTCTCTCTCTCTCAGCGACACGTCCAATCGCTCTCTCTCTCAGACACACGCGTCCAATTGCTCTCTCTCTTTCTCAGACACACACGTCCAATCGCTCTCTCTCTCGGCCACACACGCACAATCGCTCTCTCTCTCTCTCAGGCACACGCGACCAACCGCTCTCTCTCTCTCAGCGACACACGTCCAATCGCTCTCTCTTGGCCACGCACGTCGAATCGCTCTCTCCCTCGGCCACACACGTCAAATCGCTCTCTCTCTCGGCCACACACGTCGAATCGCTCTCTCTCTCGGCCACACATGCCCAATCGCTCACTCTCTCTCGGCCACACGTGTCCACTCGCTCTCTCTCTTGGCCACACCCGTCCAACTGCTCTCTCTCGGCCACACGCATCAAATCACTCTCTCTCGTGGCCACACACGTCCAATCGCTTCCCTCTCGCAGACACGCGCGTCCAATTGCTCTCTCACATGGCCACAGACGTCCAATCGCTCTCTCTCTCTCTCGGCCACACATGTCCAATTGCTCTCTCTCTCTCTGACACGCGCGTCCAATTGCTCTCTCTCATGGCCACGCATGTCCAATCGCTCTCTCTCTCAAACGCACGCGTCCAATTGCTCTCTCTCTTGGCCACACACGTCCAACCGCTCTCTCTCTCTCTCTCTCTCTTGGCCACACGCGTCCAATTGCTCTCTCTCATGGCCACACGCGTCCAATTGCTCTCTCTCATAGCCACACATGTCCAATCGCTCTCTCTCTCTCTCTCAGACGCACGCGTCCAATTGCTCTCGGTCTGGGCCACACACATCCAACCGCTCTCTCTCTCTCTTGGCCACACGCGTCCAATCGCACTCTCTCTCTCTCTCTCGGCCACACACGTCGATTTGCTCTCTCTCTCTCGGCCACACACGTAGATTTGCTCTCTCTCTTGGCCACACACGTCGAATCGCTCTCTCTCTCGGCCACACACGCACAATCGCTCTCTCTCTCTCGGCCACACACGCATAATCGCTCTCTCTCTCTCTCTCTCTCTCTCTCAGACACACGCGTCCAACTGCTCTATCTCTCTCTCTCAGCGACACGCGTCCAATCGCTCCCTCTCTTGGCCACACACGTCGAGTCGCTCTCTCTCTCGGCCACACACGTCAAAGTGCTCTCTCTCTCTCGGCCACACGCGTCCAACCGCTCTCTCTCCCTCTCTCTCTCTCTCTCTCTCTCACAGACACACGCGTCCAACTGCTCTCTCTCTCTCTCTCTATTGGCCACACGCGTCCAATCGCTTCCTCTCTCTCTCTCTCAGACACACGCTTCCAATCGCTCTCTCTCTTGGCCACACACGTCGAATCGCTCTCTCTCTCTCGGCCATACACGTCCAATCGCTCTCTCTCTCAGGCACACGCGACCAACCGCTCTCTCTCTCTCAGCGACACACGTCCAATCGCTCTCTCTCTCTCGCTCTCTCTCAGACACACGCGTCCAATCGCTCTCTCTTTTGGCCACACACGTCGAATCGCTCTCTCTCTCTCTCGGCCACACACGTCGAATCGCTCTCTCTCTCGGCCACACGTGCCCAATCGCTCACTCTCTCTCGGCCACACGTGTCCACTCGCTCTGTCTCTCGGCCACACGCGTCCAATCACTCTCTCTCTTGGCCACACACGTCCAACCGCTCTCTCTCTCTCTCTCGGCCACACACGTCCAAATGCTCTCTCTCTCTCTGACACGCGCGTCCAATTGCTCTCTCTCATGGCCAGGCATGTCCAATCGCTCTCTCTCTCTCTCTGTTGGCCACACGCGTCCAATTGCTCTCTCTCATGGCCACACGCGTCCAATTGCTCTCTCTCATAGCCACACATGTCCAATCGCTCACTCTCAGACGCACGCGTCCAATTGCTCTCGGTCTTGGCCACACACATCCAACCGCTCTCTCTCTCTCTTGGCCACACACGTCCAACCGCTCTCTCTCTCTCGGCCACACGTGTCCACTCGCTCTGTCTCTCGGCCACACGCGTCCAATCACTCTCTCTCTTGGCCACACACGTCCAACCGCTCTCTCTCTCTCTCGGCCACACACGTCCAAATGCTCTCTCTTGGCCACGCCCGTCCAACTGCTCTCTCTCGGCCACACGCGTCCAATTGCTCTCTCTCTCTCGGCCACACGCGTCCAATCACTCTCTCTCGTGGCCACACACGTCCAATCGCTTCCCTCTCGCAGACACGCGCGTCCAATTGCTCTCTCACATGGACACACACGTCCAATCGCTCTCTCTCTCTCTCGGCCACACACGTCCAATTGCTCTCTCTCTCTCTGACACGCGCGTCCAATTGCTCTCTCTCATGGCCAGGCATGTCCAATCGCTCTCTCTCTCTCTCTTGGCCACACGCGTCCAATTGCTCTCTCTCATGGCCACACGCGTCCAATTGCTCTCTCTCATAGCCACACATGTCCAATCGCTCACTCTCAGACGCACGCGTCCAATTGCTCTCGGTCTTGGCCACACACATCCAACCGCTCTCTCTCTCTCTTGGCCACACACGTCCAACCGCTCTTTCTCTCTCTCTCGGCCACATGCGTCCAATTGCTCTCTCTCTCTCTCAGACGCATGCGTCCAATTGCTCTCTCTCTTGGCCACACACGTCGAATCGCTCTCTCTCTCTCGGCTACACACGACGAATCGCTCTCTCTCAGGCACACACGTCGAATCGCTCTCTCTCTCGGCCACACACGCACAATCGCTCTCTCTCTCTCTCAGACACACGCGTCCAATCGCTCTCTCTCTTGGCCACACACGTCGAATCGCTCTCTCTCTCTCGGCCACACATGTCGAATCGCTCTCTCTCTCGGCCACACACGTCGAATCTCTCTCTCCCTCGGCCATACACGCACAATCGCTCTCTCTCTCTCTCTCTCAGACACACGCGTCCAACCGCTCTCTCTCTCTCTCTCTCAGCGACACACGTCCAATCGCTCTCTCGCTCGGCCACATGCGTCCAATTGCGCTCTCTCTCTCTCAGACACGCGCGTCCCATTGCTCACTCTCATGGCCACACACGTCCAATCACTCTCTTTCTCTCAGACGCATGCGTCCAATTGCTCTCTCTCTTGGCCACACACGTCGAATCGCTCTCTATCTCTCGGCCACACACGTCGAATTGCTCTCTCTCTCTCGGCCACACATGTCGAATTGCTCTCTCTCTCTCGGCCACACACGTCGAATCGCCCTCTCTCGGGCACACACGTCGAATCGCTCTCTCTCTCGGCCACACACGCACAACTGCTCTCTCTCTCTCTCTCAGACACACGCGTCCAATCGCTCTCTCTCTTGGCCACACACGTCGAATCGCTCTCTCTCTCGGCCACATGCGTCCAATTGCTCTCTCTCATGGCCACACACGTCCAATCGCTCTCTCTCTCTCTCTCTCTCTCAGGCGCATGCATCCAATTGCTCTCTCTCTTGGCCACACACGTCGAATCGCTCTCTATCTCTCGGCCACACACGTCGAATTGCTCTCTCTCTCTCGGCCACACACGTCGAATCGCTCTCTCTCTCTCTCGGCCACACACGTCGAATCGCTCTCTCTCTCTCGCTCAGACACACGTGTCCAACCGTTCTCTCTCTCTCAGCGACACGTGTCCAATCGCTCTCTCTCTCTCAGACACGCGTGTCCAATTGCTCTCTCTATTGGCCACACGCGTCCAATTGCTCTCTCTATTGGCCACACGCGTCCAATCGCTTTCTCTCTTGGCCACACACGTCGAATCGCTCTCTCTCGGGCACACACGTCGAATCGCTCTCTCTCTCGGTCACACACGCACAATCGCTCTCTCTCTCTCTCTGACACACGCGTCCAACCGCTCCCTCTCTCTCTCTCTCAGCGACACACGTCCAATCGCTCTCTCTCTGACACACGCGTCCAATTGCTCTCTCTCTCTCTCAGACACACACGTCCAATCGCTCTCTCTTGGCCACACATGTTGAATCGCTCTCTCTCTCGGCCACACACGCACAATCGCTCTCTCTCTCTCTCAGGCACACGCGACCAACCGCTCTCTCTCTCTCTCAGCGACACACGTCCAATCGCTCTCTCTCTCGCTCTCTCTCAGACACACGCGTCCAATCGCTCTCTCTTGGCCACACACGTCGAATCGCTCTCTCTCTCGGCCACACACGTCAAATTGCTCTCTCTCTCGGCCACACACGTCGAATCGCTCTCTCTCTCGGCCACACATGCCCAATCGCTCACTCTCTCTCGGCTACACGTGTCCACTCGCTCTGTCTCTCGGCCACACGCGTCCAATCACTCTCTCTCTTGGCCACACACGTCCAACCGCTCTCTCTCTCTCTCTCTCGGCCACACACGTCCAATTGCTCTCTCTTGGCCACACCCGTCCAACTGCTCTCTCTCGGCCACACGCATCAAATCACTCTCTCTTGCGGCCACACATGTCCAATCGCTTCCCTCTCGCAGACACGCGCGTCCAATTGCTCTCTCACATGGCCACACACGTCCAATCGCTCTCTCTCTCTCTCGGCCACACACGTCCAATTGCTCTCTCTCTCTCTGACACGCGCGTCCAATTGCTCTCTCTCATGGCCACGCATGTCCAATCGCTCTCTCTCTCTCTCTCTCTCAGACGCACGCGTCCAATTGCTCTCTCTCTTGGCCACACACGTCCAACCGCTCTCTCTCTCTCTCTTGGCCACACGCGTCCAATTGCTCTCTCTCATGGCCACACGCGTCCAATTGCTCTCTCTCTCTCTCTCAGACGCACGCGTCCAATTGCTCTCGGTCTTGGCCACACACATCCAACCGCTCTCTCTCTCTCTTGGCCACACGCGTCCAATCGCACTCTCTCTCTCTCTCTCGGCCACACACGTCGATTTGCTCTCTCTCTCTCGGCCACACACGTAGATTTGCTCTCTCTCTTGGCCACACACGTCGAATCGCTCTCTCTCTCTCGGCCACACACGCACAATCGCTCTCTCTCTCTCGGCCACACACGCACAATCGCTCTCTCTCTCTCTCTGACACACGCGTCCAACTGCTCTATCTCTCTCTCTCTCTCTCAGCGACACGCGTCCAATCGCTCCCTCTCTTGGCCACACACGTCGAGTCGCTCTCTCTCTCGGCCACACACGTCGAAGTGCTCTCTCTCTCTCGGCCACACGCGTCCAACCGCTCTCTCTCTCTCAGACACACGCGTCCAACCGCTCTCTCTCTCTCTCTCTATTGGCCACACGCGTCCAATCGCTTCCTCTCTCTCAGACACACGCTTCCAATCGCTCTCTCTCTTGGCCACACACGTCGAATCGCTCTTTCTCTCTCGGCCACACACGTCCAATCGCTCCCTCTCTCTTGGCCACACGCGTCCACTCGCTCTGTCTCTCGGCCGCACGCGTCCAATCACTCTCTCTCTCTCTCTCGGCCACACACGTCCAATTGCTCCGTCTCTTGGCCACACACGTCCAACCGCTCTCTCTCTCTCTAGGCCACACGCGTCCAATTGCTCTCTCTCTCTCTCGGCCACACGCGTCCAATCACTCTTTCTCGTGGCCACACACGTCCAATCGCCCTCGCTCTCTCGCAGACACGTGCGTCCAATTGCTCTCTCTCTTGGCCACACACGTCCAACCGCTCTCTCTCTCTCGGCCATCAGCGTCCAATTGCTCTCTCTCTTGGCCACATACGTCCAATCGCGTTCTCTCTCTCTCAGACACACGCGTCCAATTGCTCTCTTTCTCTCTCAGACACGCGCATCCAATTGCTCTCTTTCTCTCTCAGACACGCGCGTCCAATTGCTCTCTTTCTCTCTCAGACGCACGCGTCCAATTGCTCTCTCTCTTGGCCACACACATTCAACCGCTCTCTCTCTCTCTCTCTCTCGGCCACACACGTCGAATCGCTCTCTCTCTCGGCCACACGTGCCCAATCGCTCACTCTCTCTCGGCCACACGTGTCCAATCACTCTTTCTCTTGGCCACACACGTCCAACTGCTCTCTCTCTCTCTCTCGGCCACATGCATCCAATCACTCTTCTCGTGGCCACACACGTCCAATCGCTTCCCTCTCGCAGACACGCGCGTCCAATTGCTCTCTCACATGGCCACACACGTCCAATCGCTCTCTCTCTCTCTCGGCCACACACGTCCAATTGCTCTCTCGCTCTCTGACACGCGCGTCCAATTGCTCTCTCTCTTTGGCCACACACGTCCAACCGCTCTCTCTCTCTCTTGTCCACACGCGTCCAATTGCTCTCTCTCATGGTCACACGCGTCCAATCGCTCTCTCTCTCTCAGACGCACGCGTCCAATTGCTCTCGGGCTTGGCCACACACATCCAACCGCTCTCTCTCTCTCTCTCTTGGCCACACACGTCCAACCGCTCTCTCTCTCTCTCTCTCGGCCACATGCGTCCAATTGCTCTCTCTCTCGGCCACACACGTCGATTTGCTCTCTCTCTCTCGGCCACACACGTAGATTTGCTCTCTCTCTTGGCCACACACGTCGAATCACTCTCTCTCTCGGCCACACACGCACAATCGCTCTCTCTCTCTCGGCCACACACGCACAATCGCTCTCTCTCTCTCTCAGACACACGCGTCCAACTGCTCTATCTCTCTCTCTCAGCGACACGCGTCCAATCGCTCCCTCTCTTGGCCACACACGTCGAGTCGCTCTCTCTCTCTGTCGGCCACACACGTCGAAGTGCTCTCTCTCTCTCGGCCACACACGCACGATCTCTCTCTCTCTCTCGGCCACACGTGTCCAATTGGTCTCTCTCTGTCTCAGACGCACGCGTCCAATTGCTCTCTCTCTTGTCCACACACGGCCAACCGCTCTCTCTCTCTCTCGGCGACACGTGTCCAATTGGTCTCTCTCTCTCTCAGATGCACGCGTCCAATTGCTCTCTCTCTTGGCCACACACGGCCAACCGCTCTCTCTCTCGGCCACATGAGTCCAATTGCTCTCTCTCTTGGCCACACGCGTCCAATCGCACTCTCTCTCTCTCTCTCTCGGCCACACGTCAAATTGCTCTCTCTCTCTCGGCCACACACGCACAATCGCTCTCTCGCTCTCTCTCAGACACATGCGTCCAACCGCTCTCTCTCTCTCAGCGACACGCGTCCAATCGCTCTCTCTCAGACACACGCGTCCAATTGCGCTCTCTATTGGCCACACACGTCGAATCGCTCTCTCTCTCTCTCTCTCGGCCACACACGTCCAATCGCTCTCTCTTTCTCTCGGCCACACGCGTCCACTCGCTCTGTCTCTCGGCCACACGCGTCCAATCACACACTCTCTCGGCCACACACCTCCAATTGCTCCCTCTCTTGGCCACACATGTCCAACCGCTCTCTCTCTCTCTCTCAGCCACACGAGTCCAATTGCTCTTTCTGTCTCGGCCACACGCGTCCAATTGCTCTCTCTCTCTCTCTCTCTCGGCCACACGCGTCCAATCACTCTCTCTCGTGGCCACACACGTCCAATCGCTCTCTCTCGTGGCCACACACGTCCAATCGCTCTCTCTCGTGGCCACACACGTCCAATCGCTCTCTCTCTTGGCCACACACATCCAATCGCGCTCTCTCTCTCTCTCTCACAGACACATGCGTCCAATTGCTCTCTCTCTCGGCCACACACGTCGAATCGCTCTCTCTCTCTCTCGGCCACACACGTCGAATCGCTCTCTCTCTCGGCAACACACGTCCAATTGCTCACTCTCTCTCTCTCTCTCTCAGACACACGCATCCAATTGCTCTCTCTCTTGGCCACACGCGTCCAATCGCACTCTCTCTCTCTCTTGGCCACACACGTCGAATCGCTCTCTCTCTCTCTCGGCCACACACGTTGAATCGCTCTCTCTCTCTCGGCCACACGCACACAATCGCTCTCTCTCTCTCTCTCTCTCTCAGACGCACACGTCCAATCGCTCTCTCTCAGACACACGCGTCCAATTGCGCTCTCTATTGGCCACACGCGTCCAACCGCTCTCTCTCTCTCTCGGCCACACGCGTCCACTCGCTCTGTCTCTCGGCCACACGCGTCCAATCACACACTCTCTCGGCCACACACCTCCAATTGCTCCCTCTCTTGGCCACACATGTCCAACCGCTCTCTCTCTCTCTCGGCCACACGAGTCCAATTGCTCTCTCTGTCTCGGCCACACGCGTCCAATTGCTCTCTCTCTCTCTCTCTCGGCCACACGCGTCCAATCACTCTCTCTCGTGGCCACACACGTCCAATCGCTCTCTCTCGTGGCCACACACGTCCAATCGCTCTCTCTCTTGGCCACACACATCCAATCGCGCTCTCTCTCTCTCTCTCACAGACACATGCGTCCAATTGCTCTCTCTCTCGGCCACACACGTCGAATCGCTCTCTCTCTCTCTCGGCCACACACGTTGAATCGCTCTCTCTCTCGGCAACACACGTCCAATTGCTCACTCTCTCTCTCTCTCTGACACACGCATCCAATTGCTCTCTCTCTTGGCCACACGCGTCCAATCGCACTCTCTCTCTCTCTCGGCCACACACGTCGAATCGCTCTCTCTCTCTCTCGGCCACACACGTCGAATCGCTCTCTCTCTCTCGGCCACACGCACACAATCGCTCTCTCTCTCTCAGACGCACACGTCCAATCGCTCTCTCTCAGACACACGCGTCCAATTGCGCTCTCTATTGGCCACACACGTCCAACCGCTCTCTCTCTCTCTCGGCCACATGCGTCCAATCGCTCTCTCTCTTGGCCACGCGCGTCCAATCGCGCCCGCTCTCTCTCTTTCTCGGCCACACGCATCCAATCGCGCCCGCTCTCTCTCTTTCTCGGCCACACGCATCCAATCGCGCCCTCTCTCTCTCGGCCACATGCGTCCAATCGCTCTCTCTCTCGGCCACACGCCTCCACTCGCTCTCTCTCGATCTCTCTCTCGGCCACACGCCTCCACTCGCTCTCTCTCGATCTCTCTCTCGGCCACACGCCTCCACTCGCTCTCTCTCGATCTCTCTCTCGGCCACACGCCTCCACTCGCTCTCTCTCGATCTCTCTCTCGGCCACACGCCTCCACTCGCTCTCTCTCGATCTCTCTCTCGGCCACAAGCCCCCACTCGCTCTCCCACTTTCGGCCACACGCCTCCACTCGCTCTCTCCCACTCTCTCTCCCACTCTCTCTCCCACTCTCGGCCACACACCTCCACTCGCTCTCTCTCTAACTCTCTTTCTGCCACAAGCCTCCACTCTCTCTCCCTCTGGGCCACACGCCTCCACTCTCTCTCCCTCTGGGCCACACGCCTCCACTCGCTCTCCCTCTGGGCCACACGCCTCCACTCGCTCTCCCTCTCGGCCACACGCCTCCACTCGCTCTCTCGCCACACGCCTCCACTCGCTCTCTCGCCACACGCCTCCACTCGCTCTCTCGCCACACGCCTCCACTCGCTCTCTCGCCACACGCCTCCACTCGCTCTCTCGCCACACGCCTCCACTCGCTCTCTCGCCACACGCTCTCTCGCCACACGCCTCCACTCGCTCTCTCGCCACACGCCTCCACTCGCTCTCTCGCCACACGCCTCCACTCGCTCTCTCTCTCTCGGGCACACGCCTCGACTCGCTCGCTCTCCCTTGGCCACATGCATCCACACGCTCTCTCTCTCCACGTTTTCTTAAAATAAATTTGGAGTACCCAATTCATTTTTTCCAATTAAGGGCCAATTTAGTGTGGCCAATCCACCCTGCACATCTTTTGGATTGTGGGGGCGAAACCCACGCAGACACGGGGAGAATGTGCAAAATCCACACAGACAGTGACCCAGGGCCGGGATTGAACCTGGGACTTCGGCGCTGTGAGGCACCCGTGCTAACCACTTGCACCACCGTGCTGCCCTTACACGCTCTCTCACTCAGCCACGTGTCCATTGCGTCGCCTTCCTCACTTTCTCTGTCGCACGCATCCTCTCTCAGCCCCACGCCGCCACTCGGTCTCGCGGCTACAGGTCCACTCGCGCTCTCTCTCTAGGCCACAGGCCTCCCTTCGCACTCTCTCTCTCTCTTTACGCCTTCACTCGCAAACTCTTCCTCGGCAACACGCCTCCAGTCGCTCTCTCTCGGCCACAGGCGTCCTCTCGCTCTTTCTCGGCCACAGGCGTCTACTCGCTCTCTCTCGGCCACAGGCGTCCACTCGCTCTCTCACGGCCACAGGCGCCTACTCGCTCTCTCTCGGCCACACGCGTCCACTTGCTCTCTCTCGGCCACACGCGACCACTCGCTCTCTCTCGGTCACAGGCGACCACTCGCTCTCTCTCGGCCACAGACGTCTACTCGCTCTCTCTCCGCCACAGGCGTCTACTCGCTCTCTCTCGGCCACACACGTCCACTCGCTCTCTCTCGGCCACACGTGTCCACTCGCTCTCTCTCGGCCACAGGCGTCCACTTGCTCTCTCTTGGCAACACGCCTCCACTCGCTCTCTCTTGGCAACACGCCTCCACTCGCTCTCTCTTGGCAACACGCCTCCACTCGCTCTCTCTCGGCAACACGCCTCCACTCGCTCTCTCTCGGCCACAGGTGTCCACTCGCTCTCTGTGGGCCACACGCATCCACTCGCGCTCTCTCTCGGCCACACGCATCCATTCGCTCTCTCGGCCACACACGTCCACTCGCTCGCTCTCTCTCTCTGCTACATGCATTCACTCGCTCTCTCGGCCACATACGTCCATTCAGTCCCATTGCTCGCTTCCTCTGTCGCACACGTCCACTCTCGGCCCACATCTCCGCTCGCTCTCTCTCTCTGTCACATGCTTCCACTCGCACTCTTCTCTGGCCACACGTGTCCACTTGCTCTCTCTCTCTCTCGGCCACGCGTGTCCACTGCATCCCCTTGCTCACTTCCTCTGTCGCACACGTCTCCTCTATCTCCCTCTCTCAGCGACAGGCATCCATTCCATCACTCTCTCTCTCTCGCCACATGTCTCCTCACTCTCTCTCTCGGCCACACGCAACACTTCGCACTCCCGCTTCGGCCTGCAGGCAACCAATCGCTCTCTCTCGGCTGCAGGGATCCGCTCCCTCTCTCTCGGCCACGCGCGACTAATCGCTCTCTCTCTGGGCCACATGCGTCCAATCGCTCTCTCTTGCAGCCAGGCGCATCCAATCGCTCTCTCTTGCAGCCAGACGCATCCAATCGCTCTCTCTCTCGGCTACATGCGTCCAATCGCGCGATTACTCGGCAACACGTGTCCAATCGCTCTCTCTTGCAGCCAGACGCATCCAATCGCTCTCTCTTGCAGCCAGACGCATCCAATCGCTCTCTCTTGCAGCCAGACGCATCCAATCGCTCTCTCTCTCGGCTACATGCGTCCAATCGCGCGATTACTCGGCAACACGTGTCCAATCGCTCTCTCTTGCAGCCAGACGCAGCCAATCGCGCTCTCTCTCGGCGACATGGGTCCAATCGCGCGAGATCTCGGCAACACGTGTCCAATCACTTTCTTTCGGCAACACGTGTCCAATCATTCTCTCTGGCCACACGTGTCCAATCGCGCTCTCTAGGCCACACGTGTCCAATCGCGCTCTCTAGGCCACACGTGTCCAATCGCGCTCTCTAGGCCACACGTGTCCAATCGCGCTCTCTAGGCCACACGTGTCCAATCGCGCTCTCTAGGCCACACGTGTCCAATCGCGCTCTCTAGGCCACACGTGTCCAATCGCGCTCTCTAGGCCACACGTGTCCAATCGCGCTCTCTAGGCCACACGTGTCCAATCGCGCTCTCTAGGCCACACGTGTCCAATCGCGCTCTCTAGGCCACACGTGTCCAATCGCGCTCTCTAGGCCACACGTGTCCAATCGCGCTCTCTAGGCCACACGTGTCCAATCGCGCTCTCTAGGCCACACGTGTCCAATCGCGCTCTCTAGGCCACACGTGTCCAATCGCGCTCTCTAGGCCACACGTGTCCAATCGCGCTCTCTAGGCCACACGTGTCCAATCGCGCTCTCTAGGCCACACGTGTCCAATCGCGCTCTCTAGGCCACACGTGTCCAATCGCGCTCTCTAGGCCACACGTGTCCAATCGCGCTCTCTAGGCCACACGTGTCCAATCGCGCTCTCTAGGCCACACGTGTCCAATCGCGCTCTCTAGGCCACACGTGTCCAATCGCGCTCTCTAGGCCACACGTGTCCAATCGCGCTCTCTAGGCCACACGTGTCCAATCGCGCTCTCTAGGCCACACGTGTCCAATCGCTCTCTCTAGGCCACACGTGTCCAATCGCTCTCTCTAGGCCACACGTGTCCAATCGCTCTCTCTAGGCCACACGTGTCCAATCGCTCTCTCTAGGCCACACGTGTCCAATCGCTCTCTCTAGGCCACACGTGTCCAATCGCTCTCTCTAGGCCACACGTGTCCAATCGCTCTCTCTAGGCCACACGTGTCCAATCGCTCTCTCTAGGCCACACGTGTCCAATCGCTCTCTCTAGGCCACACGTGTCCAATCGCTCTCTCTAGGCCACACGTGTCCAATCGTTCTCTCTAGGCCACACGTGTCCAATCGCTCTCTCTAGGCCACACGTGTCCAATCGTTCTCTCTAGGCCACACGTGTCCAATCGCTCTCTCTAGGCCACACGTGTCCAATCGCTCTCTCTAGGCCACACGTGTCCAATCGCTCACTCTAGGCCACACGTGTCCAATCGCTCACTCTAGGCCACATGTGTCCAATCGCTCTCTCTAGGCCACATGTGTCCAATCGCTCTCTCTAGGCCACATGTGTCCAATCGCGCTCTCTAGGCCACATGTGTCCAATCGCTCTCTCTCTCAGGCACACGCGACCAACCGCTCTCTCTCTCTCTCAGCGACACACGTCCAATCGCTCTCTCTCTCGCTCTCTCTCAGACACACGCATCCAATCGCTCTCTCTTGGCCACACACGTCGAATCGCTCTCTCTCTCGGCCACACGTGTCAAATTGCTCTCTCTCTCGGCCACACACGTCGAATCGCTCTCTCTCTCGGCCACACATGCCCAATCGCTCACTCTCTCTCGGCTACACGTGTCCACTCGCTCTGTCTCTCGGCCACACGCGTCCAATCACTCTCTCTCTTGGCCACACACGTCCAACCGCTCTCTCTCTCTCTCTCGGCCACACACGTCCAATTGCTCTCTCTTGGCCACACCCGTCCAACTGCTCTCTCTCGGCCACACGCATCAAATCACTCTCTCTTGCGGCCACACATGTCCAATCGCTTCCCTCTCGCAGACACGCGCGTCCAATTGCTCTCTCACATGGCCACACACGTCCAATCGCTCTCTCTCTCTCTCGGCCACACACGTCCAATTGCTCTCTCTCTCTCTGACACGCGCGTCCAATTGCTCTCTCTCATGGCCACGCATGTCCAATCGCTCTCTCTCTCTCTCTCTCTCAGACGCACGCGTCCAATTGCTCTCTCTCTTGGCCACACACGTCCAACCGCTCTCTCTCTCTCTCTTGGCCACACGCGTCCAATTGCTCTCTCTCATGGCCACACGCGTCCAATTGCTCTCTCTCTCTCTCTCAGACGCACGCGTTAATTGCTCTCGGTCTTGGCCACACACATCCAACCGCTCTCTCTCTCCCTTGGCCACACGCGTCCAATCGCACTCTCTCTCTCTCTCTCGGCCACACACGTCGATTTGCTCTCTCTCTCTCGGCCACACACGTAGATTTGCTCTCTCTCTTGGCCACACACGTCGAATCGCTCTCTCTCTCTCGGCCACACACGCACAATCGCTCTCTCTCTCTCGGCCACACACGCACAATCGCTCTCTCTCTCTCTCTGACACACGCGTCCAACTGCTCTATCTCTCTCTCTCAGCGACACGCGTCCAATCGCTCCCTCTCTTGGCCACACACGTCGAGTCGCTCTCTCTCTCGGCCACACACGTCGAAGTGCTCTCTCTCTCTCGGCCACACGCGTCCAACCGCTCTCTCTCTCTCAGACACACGCGTCCAACCGCTCTCTCTCTCTCTCTCTATTGGCCACACGCGTCCAATCGCTTCCTCTCTCTCAGACACACGCTTCCAATCGCTCTCTCTCTTGGCCACACACGTCGAATCGCTCTTTCTCTCTCGGCCACACACGTCCAATCGCTCCCTCTCTCTTGGCCACACGCGTCCACTCGCTCTGTCTCTCGGCCGCACGCGTCCAATCACTCTCTCTCTCTCTCTCGGCCACACACGTCCAATTGCTCCGTCTCTTGGCCACACACGTCCAACCGCTCTCTCTCTCTCTAGGCCACACGCGTCCAATTGCTCTCTCTCTCTCTCGGCCACACGCGTCCAATCACTCTTTCTCGTGGCCACACACGTCCAATCGCCCTCGCTCTCTCGCAGACACGTGCGTCCAATTGCTCTCTCTCTTGGCCACACACGTCCAACCGCTCTCTCTCTCTCGGCCATCAGCGTCCAATTGCTCTCTCTCTTGGCCACATACGTCCAATCGCGTTCTCTCTCTCTCAGACACACGCGTCCAATTGCTCTCTTTCTCTCTCAGACACGCGCATCCAATTGCTCTCTTTCTCTCTCAGACACGCGCGTCCAATTGCTCTCTTTCTCTCTCAGACGCACGCGTCCAATTGCTCTCTCTCTTGGCCACACACATTCAACCGCTCTCTCTCTCTCTCTCTCTCGGCCACACACGTCGAATCGCTCTCTCTCTCGGCCACACGTGCCCAATCGCTCACTCTCTCTCGGCCACACGTGTCCAATCACTCTTTCTCTTGGCCACACACGTCCAACTGCTCTCTCTCTCTCTCTCTCTCGGCCACATGCGTCCAATTGCTCTCTCACTCTCGGCCACATGCATCCAATCACTCTTCTCGTGGCCACACACGTCCAATCGCTTCCCTCTCGCAGACACGCGCGTCCAATTGCTCTCTCACATGGCCACACACGTCCAATCGCTCTCTCTCTCTCTCGGCCACACACGTCCAATTGCTCTCTCGCTCTCTGACACGCGCGTCCAATTGCTCTCTCTCTTTGGCCACACACGTCCAACCGCTCTCTCTCTCTCTTGTCCACACGCGTCCAATTGCTCTCTCTCATGGTCACACGCGTCCAATCGCTCTCTCTCTCTCAGACGCACGCGTCCAATTGCTCTCGGGCTTGGCCACACACATCCAACCGCTCTCTCTCTCTCTCTCTTGGCCACACACGTCCAACCGCTCTCTCTCTCTCTCTCTCGGCCACATGCGTCCAATTGCTCTCTCTCTCGGCCACACACGTCGATTTGCTCTCTCTCTCTCGGCCACACACGTAGATTTGCTCTCTCTCTTGGCCACACACGTCGAATCACTCTCTCTCTCGGCCACACACGCACAATCGCTCTCTCTCTCTCGGCCACACACGCACAATCGCTCTCTCTCTCTCTCAGACACACGCGTCCAACTGCTCTATCTCTCTCTCTCAGCGACACGCGTCCAATCGCTCCCTCTCTTGGCCACACACGTCGAGTCGCTCTCTCTCTCTGTCGGCCACACACGTCGAAGTGCTCTCTCTCTCTCGGCCACACACGCACGATCTCTCTCTCTCTCTCGGCCACACGTGTCCAATTGGTCTCTCTCTGTCTCAGACGCACGCGTCCAATTGCTCTCTCTCTTGGCCACACACGGCCAACCGCTCTCTCTCTCTCTCGGCGACACGTGTCCAATTGGTCTCTCTCTCTCTCAGATGCACGCGTCCAATTGCTCTCTCTCTTGGCCACACACGGCCAACCGCTCTCTCTCTCGGCCACATGAGTCCAATTGCTCTCTCTCTTGGCCACACGCGTCCAATCGCACTCTCTCTCTCTCTCTCGGCCACACGTCAAATTGCTCTCTCTCTCTCGGCCACACACGCACAATCGCTCTCTCGCTCTCTCTCAGACACATGCGTCCAACCGCTCTCTCTCTCTCAGCGACACGCGTCCAATCGCTCTCTCTCAGACACACGCGTCCAATTGCGCTCTCTATTGGCCACACACGTCGAATCGCTCTCTCTCTCTCTCTCGGCCACACACGTCCAATCGCTCTCTCTTTCTCTCGGCCACACGCGTCCACTCGCTCTGTCTCTCGGCCACACGCGTCCAATCACACACTCTCTCGGCCACACACCTCCAATTGCTCCCTCTCTTGGCCACACATGTCCAACCGCTCTCTCTCTCTCTCTCAGCCACACGAGTCCAATTGCTCTCTCTGTCTCGGCCACACGCGTCCAATTGCTCTCTCTCTCTCTCTCTCTCTCGGCCACACGCGTCCAATCACTCTCTCTCGTGGCCACACACGTCCAATCGCTCTCTCTCGTGGCCACACACGTCCAATCGCTCTCTCTCTTGGCCACACACATCCAATCGCGCTCTCTCTCTCTCTCTCACAGACACATGCGTCCAATTGCTCTCTCTCTCGGCCACACACGTCGAATCGCTCTCTCTCTCTCTCGGCCACACACGTCGAATCGCTCTCTCTCTCGGCAACACACGTCCAATTGCTCACTCTCTCTCTCTCTCTCTCAGACACACGCATCCAATTGCTCTCTCTCTTGGCCACACGCGTCCAATCGCACTCTCTCTCTCTCTTGGCCACACACGTCGAATCGCTCTCTCTCTCTCTCGGCCACACACGTTGAATCGCTCTCTCTCTCTCGGCCACACGCACACAATCGCTCTCTCTCTCTCTCTCTCTCAGACGCACACGTCCAATCGCTCTCTCTCAGACACATGCGTCCAATTGCGCTCTCTATTGGCCACACGCGTCCAACCGCTCTCTCTCTCTCTCGGCCACACGCGTCCACTCGCTCTGTCTCTCGGCCACACGCGTCCAATCACACACTCTCTCGGCCACACACCTCCAATTGCTCCCTCTCTTGGCCACACATGTCCAACCGCTCTCTCTCTCTCTCTCGGCCACACGAGTCCAATTGCTCTCTCTGTCTCGGCCACACGCGTCCAATTGCTCTCTCTCTCTCTCTCTCGGCCACACGCGTCCAATCACTCTCTCTCGTGGCCACACACGTCCAATCGCTCTCTCTCGTGGCCACACACGTCCAATCGCTCTCTCTCTTGGCCACACACATCCAATCGCGCTCTCTCTCTCTCTCTCACAGACACATGCGTCCAATTGCTCTCTCTCTCGGCCACACACGTCGAATCGCTCTCTCTCTCTCTCGGCCACACACGTTGAATCGCTCTCTCTCTCGGCAACACACGTCCAATTGCTCACTCTCTCTCTCTCTCTGACACACGCATCCAATTGCTCTCTCTCTTGGCCACACGCGTCCAATCGCACTCTCTCTCTCTCTCGGCCACACACGTCGAATCGCTCTCTCTCTCTCTCGGCCACACACGTCGAATCGCTCTCTCTCTCTCGGCCACACGCACACAATCGCTCTCTCTCTCTCAGACGCACACGTCCAATCGCTCTCTCTCAGACACACGCGTCCAATTGCGCTCTCTATTGGCCACACACGTCCAACCGCTCTCTCTCTCTCTCGGCCACATGCGTCCAATCGCTCTCTCTCTTGGCCACGCGCGTCCAATCGCGCCCGCTCTCTCTCTTTCTCGGCCACACGCATCCAATCGCGCCCTCTCTCTCTCGGCCACATGCGTCCAATCGCTCTCTCTCTCGGCCACACGCCTCCACTCGCTCTCTCTCGATCTCTCTCTCGGCCACACGCCTCCACTCGCTCTCTCTCGATCTCTCTCTCGGCCACACGCCTCCACTCGCTCTCTCTCGATCTCTCTCTCGGCCACACGCCTCCACTCGCTCTCTCTCGATCTCTCTCTCGGCCACACGCCTCCACTCGCTCTCTCTCGATCTCTCTCTCGGCCACAAGCCCCCACTCGCTCTCCCACTTTCGGCCACACGCCTCCACTCGCTCTCTCCCACTCTCTCTCCCACTCTCTCTCCCACTCTCGGCCACACACCTCCACTCGCTCTCTCTCTAACTCTCTTTCTGCCACAAGCCTCCACTCTCTCTCCCTCTGGGCCACACGCCTCCACTCTCTCTCCCTCTGGGCCACACGCCTCCACTCGCTCTCCCTCTGGGCCACACGCCTCCACTCGCTCTCCCTCTCGGCCACACGCCTCCACTCGCTCTCTCGCCACACGCCTCCACTCGCTCTCTCGCCACACGCCTCCACTCGCTCTCTCGCCACACGCCTCCACTCGCTCTCTCGCCACACGCCTCCACTCGCTCTCTCGCCACACGCCTCCACTCGCTCTCTCGCCACACGCTCTCTCGCCACACGCCTCCACTCGCTCTCTCGCCACACGCCTCCACTCGCTCTCTCGCCACACGCCTCCACTCGCTCTCTCTCTCTCGGGCACACGCCTCGACTCGCTCGCTCTCCCTTGGCCACATGCATCCACACGCTCTCTCTCTCCACGTTTTCTTAAAATAAATTTGGAGTACCCAATTCATTTTTTCCAATTAAGGGCCAATTTAGTGTGGCCAATCCACCCTGCACATCTTTTGGATTGTGGGGGCGAAACCCACGCAGACACGGGGAGAATGTGCAAAATCCACACAGACAGTGACCCAGGGCCGGGATTGAACCTGGGACTTCGGCGCTGTGAGGCACCCGTGCTAACCACTTGCACCACCGTGCTGCCCTTACACGCTCTCTCACTCAGCCACGTGTCCATTGCGTCGCCTTCCTCACTTTCTCTGTCGCACGCATCCTCTCTCAGCCCCACGCCGCCACTCGGTCTCGCGGCTACAGGTCCACTCGCGCTCTCTCTCTAGGCCACAGGCCTCCCTTCGCACTCTCTCTCTCTCTTTACGCCTTCACTCGCAAACTCTTCCTCGGCAACACGCCTCCAGTCGCTCTCTCTCGGCCACAGGCGTCCTCTCGCTCTTTCTCGGCCACAGGCGTCTACTCGCTCTCTCTCGGCCACAGGCGTCCACTCGCTCTCTCACGGCCACAGGCGCCTACTCGCTCTCTCTCGGCCACACGCGTCCACTTGCTCTCTCTCGGCCACACGCGACCACTCGCTCTCTCTCGGTCACAGGCGACCACTCGCTCTCTCTCGGCCACAGACGTCTACTCGCTCTCTCTCCGCCACAGGCGTCTACTCGCTCTCTCTCGGCCACACACGTCCACTCGCTCTCTCTCGGCCACACGTGTCCACTCGCTCTCTCTCGGCCACAGGCGTCCACTTGCTCTCTCTTGGCAACACGCCTCCACTCGCTCTCTCTTGGCAACACGCCTCCACTCGCTCTCTCTTGGCAACACGCCTCCACTCGCTCTCTCTCGGCAACACGCCTCCACTCGCTCTCTCTCGGCCACAGGTGTCCACTCGCTCTCTGTGGGCCACACGCATCCACTCGCGCTCTCTCTCGGCCACACGCATCCATTCGCTCTCTCGGCCACACACGTCCACTCGCTCGCTCTCTCTCTCTGCTACATGCATTCACTCGCTCTCTCGGCCACATACGTCCATTCAGTCCCATTGCTCGCTTCCTCTGTCGCACACGTCCACTCTCGGCCCACATCTCCGCTCGCTCTCTCTCTCTGTCACATGCTTCCACTCGCACTCTTCTCTGGCCACACGTGTCCACTTGCTCTCTCTCTCTCTCGGCCACGCGTGTCCACTGCATCCCCTTGCTCACTTCCTCTGTCGCACACGTCTCCTCTATCTCCCTCTCTCAGCGACAGGCATCCATTCCATCACTCTCTCTCTCTCGCCACATGTCTCCTCACTCTCTCTCTCGGCCACACGCAACACTTCGCACTCCCGCTTCGGCCTGCAGGCAACCAATCGCTCTCTCTCGGCTGCAGGGATCCGCTCCCTCTCTCTCGGCCACGCGCGACTAATCGCTCTCTCTCTGGGCCACATGCGTCCAATCGCTCTCTCTTGCAGCCAGGCGCATCCAATCGCTCTCTCTTGCAGCCAGACGCATCCAATCGCTCTCTCTCTCGGCTACATGCGTCCAATCGCGCGATTACTCGGCAACACGTGTCCAATCGCTCTCTCTTGCAGCCAGACGCATCCAATCGCTCTCTCTTGCAGCCAGACGCATCCAATCGCTCTCTCTTGCAGCCAGACGCATCCAATCGCTCTCTCTCTCGGCTACATGCGTCCAATCGCGCGATTACTCGGCAACACGTGTCCAATCGCTCTCTCTTGCAGCCAGACGCAGCCAATCGCGCTCTCTCTCGGCGACATGGGTCCAATCGCGCGAGATCTCGGCAACACGTGTCCAATCACTTTCTTTCGGCAACACGTGTCCAATCATTCTCTCTGGCCACACGTGTCCAATCGCGCTCTCTAGGCCACACGTGTCCAATCGCGCTCTCTAGGCCACACGTGTCCAATCGCGCTCTCTAGGCCACACGTGTCCAATCGCGCTCTCTAGGCCACACGTGTCCAATCGCGCTCTCTAGGCCACACGTGTCCAATCGCGCTCTCTAGGCCACACGTGTCCAATCGCGCTCTCTAGGCCACACGTGTCCAATCGCGCTCTCTAGGCCACACGTGTCCAATCGCGCTCTCTAGGCCACACGTGTCCAATCGCGCTCTCTAGGCCACACGTGTCCAATCGCGCTCTCTAGGCCACACGTGTCCAATCGCGCTCTCTAGGCCACACGTGTCCAATCGCGCTCTCTAGGCCACACGTGTCCAATCGCGCTCTCTAGGCCACACGTGTCCAATCGCGCTCTCTAGGCCACACGTGTCCAATCGCGCTCTCTAGGCCACACGTGTCCAATCGCGCTCTCTAGGCCACACGTGTCCAATCGCGCTCTCTAGGCCACACGTGTCCAATCGCGCTCTCTAGGCCACACGTGTCCAATCGCGCTCTCTAGGCCACACGTGTCCAATCGCGCTCTCTAGGCCACACGTGTCCAATCGCGCTCTCTAGGCCACACGTGTCCAATCGCGCTCTCTAGGCCACACGTGTCCAATCGCGCTCTCTAGGCCACACGTGTCCAATCGCGCTCTCTAGGCCACACGTGTCCAATCGCGCTCTCTAGGCCACACGTGTCCAATCGCGCTCTCTAGGCCACACGTGTCCAATCGCGCTCTCTAGGCCACACGTGTCCAATCGCGCTCTCTAGGCCACACGTGTCCAATCGCTCTCTCTAGGCCACACGTGTCCAATCGCTCTCTCTAGGCCACACGTGTCCAATCGCTCTCTCTAGGCCACACGTGTCCAATCGCTCTCTCTAGGCCACACGTGTCCAATCGCTCTCTCTAGGCCACACGTGTCCAATCGCTCTCTCTAGGCCACACGTGTCCAATCGCTCTCTCTAGGCCACACGTGTCCAATCGCTCTCTCTAGGCCACACGTGTCCAATCGTTCTCTCTAGGCCACACGTGTCCAATCGCTCTCTCTAGGCCACACGTGTCCAATCGTTCTCTCTAGGCCACACGTGTCCAATCGCTCTCTCTAGGCCACACGTGTCCAATCGTTCTCTCTAGGCCACACGTGTCCAATCGCTCTCTCTAGGCCACACGTGTCCAATCGCTCTCTCTAGGCCACACGTGTCCAATCGCTCACTCTAGGCCACACGTGTCCAATCGCTCTCTCTAGGCCACACGTGTCCAATCGCTCTCTCTAGGCCACACGTGTCCAATCGCTCTCTCTAGGCCACATGTGTCCAATCGCTCTCTCTAGGCCACATGTGTCCAATCGCTCTCTCTAGGCCACATGTGTCCAATCGCTCTCTCTCCACCACACGTGTTCACTCACTCTCCCCTCTCTTGGCAGCAGGAGTCCACTCGCTCTCTCTCTCGGCCACACGCGACCCGTCGATCTCCCTCTCTCGGCTGCACGGATCCGCTCCCTCTCTTTTTTTCTCTCTCTCAGCCACACGAGTCCAATCGCTCTCTCTCTCGGCCACACGCGTGCTTTCGCTCCCTCTCTCTCGGCCACACGTTACCAATCGCTCTCTCTCGGCCACACGTGTCCAATCGTGCTCTTTCTCCCAGCCACACACGTCCAATCGCTCTCCCTCTCTCGGCCACACACGTCCAATCGCTCTCTCTCTCGGCCACATGCGTCCACTCGCTCTCTCTCTTGGCCACACACGTCCAACCGCTCTCTCTCTCTCTCTCGGCCACACGTATCCAATTGGACTCTCTCTGTCTCAGACATACGCGTCCAATTGCTCTCTCTCTTGGCCACACACGGCCAACCGCTCTCTCTCTCGGCCACATGAGTCCAATTGCTCTCTCTCTTGGCCACACGCGCCCAATCGCACTCTCTCTCTCTCTCTCGGCCACACACGTCGAATCGCTCTCTCTCTCTCGGCCACACACGTCGAATCTCTCTCTCTCTCTCGGCCACACACACACACAATCGCTCTCTCTCTCTCTCTCTCAGACACACGCATCCAATTGCTCTCTCTATTGGCCACACGCGTCCAATCGCTCTCTCTCTCTCTCGGCCACACGCACAATCGCTCTCTCTCTCTCTCAGACACACGCATCCAATTGCTCTCTCTATTGGCCACACGCGTCCAATCGCTCTCTCTCTCTCAGACACGCGCGGCCAATTGCTCTCTCTCTTCGCCACACGTCGAATCGCTCTCACTCTCTCTCGGCCACACACGTCGAATTGCTCTCTCTCTCTCTCGGCCACACGCACAATCGCTCTCTCTCTCCCTCAGACACACGTGTCCAACCGCTCTCTCTCTCTCTATTGGCCACACGCGTCCAATCGCTCTCTCTCTCTCAGACACATTCTTCCAATCGCTCTCTCTCTTGGCCACACACGTCAAATCGCTCTCTCTCTCTCGGCCACACGCGTCCAATTGCTCTCTCTCTCTCTCGGCCACACACGTCCAATCGCTCTCCCTCTCTCGGCCACACGCGTCCAATCGCTCTCTCTCTCGGCCACACGCGTCCACTCGCTCTGTCTCTCGGCCACACGCGTCCAATCACTCTCTCTCTCTCGGCCACACACGTCCAATTGCTCTCTCTCTTGGCCACACACGTCCAACCGCTCTCTCTCTCTCTCGGCGACACGTGTCCAATTGGTCTCTCTCTCTCTCAGACGCACGCGTCCAATTGCTCTCTCTCTTGGCCACACACGGCCAACCGCTCTCTCTCTCGGCCACATGAGTCCAATTGCTCTCTCTCTTGGCCACACGCGTCCAATCACACTCTCCTCTCACTCTCTCTCGGCCACACACGTCGAATTGCTCTCTCTCTCTCGGCCACACTCGTCGAATCGCTCTCTCTCTCTCGCCACACGCCTCCACTCGCTCTCTCTCGCCACACGCCTCCACTCGCTCTCTCTCGCCACACGCCTCCACTCGCTCTCTCTCGCCACACGCCTCCACTCGCTCTCTCGCCACACGCCTCCACTCGCTCTCTCGCCACACGCCTCCACTCGCTCTCTCGCCACACGCCTCCACTCGCTCTCTCGCCACACGCCTCCACTCGCTCTCTCGCCACACGCCTCCACTCGCTCTCTCGCCACACGCCTCCACTCGCTCTCTCGCCACACGCCTCCACTCGCTCTCTCGCCACACGCCTCCACTCGCTCTCTCGCCACACGCCTCCACTCGCTCTCTCGCCACACGCCTCCACTCGCTCTCTCGCCACACGCCTCCACTCGCTCTCTCGCCACACGCTCTCTCGCCACACGCCTCCACTCGCTCTCTCGCCACACGCCTCCACTCGCTCTCTCGCCACACGCCTCCACTCGCTCTCTCTCTCTCGGGCACACGCCTTGACTCGCTCGCTCTCCCTTGGCCACATGCATCCACACGCTCTCTCTCTCCACGTTTTCTTAAAATAAATTTGGAGTACCCAATTCATTTTTTCCAATTAAGGGCCAATTTAGTGTGGCCAATCCACCCTGCACATCTTTTGGATTGTGGGGGCGAAACCCACGCAGACACGGGGAGAATGTGCAAAATCCACACAGACAGTGACCCAGGGCCGGGATTGAACCTGGGACTTCGGCGCTGTGAGGCACCCGTGCTAACCACTTGCACCACCGTGCTGCCCTTACACGCTCTCTCACTCAGCCACGTGTCCATTGCGTCGCCTTCCTCACTTTCTCTGTCGCACGCATCCTCTCTCAGCCCCACGCCGCCACTCGGTCTCGCGGTTACAGGTCCACTCGCGCTCTCTCTCTAGGCCACAGGCCTCCCTTCGCACTCTCTCTCTCTCTTTACGCCTTCACTCGCAAACTCTTCCTCGGCAACACGCCTCCAGTCGCTCTCTCTCGGCCACAGGCGTCCTCTCGCTCTTTCTCGGCCACAGGCGTCTACTCGCTCTCTCTCGGCCACAGGCGTCCACTCGCTCTCTCACGGCCACAGGCGCCTACTCGCTCTCTCTCGGCCACACGCGTCCACTTGCTCTCTCTCGGCCACACGCGACCACTCGCTCTCTCTCGGTCACAGGCGACCACTCGCACTCTCTCGGCCACAGACGTCTACTCGCTCTCTCTCCGCCACAGGCGTCTACTCGCTCTCTCTCGGCCACACACGCCCACTCGCTCTCTCTCGGCCACACGCGTCCACTCGCTCTCTCTCGGCCACAGGCGTCCACTCGCTCTCTCTCGGCGACACGTGTCCAATTGGTCTCTCTCTCTCTCAGACGCACGCGTCCAATTGCTCTCTCTCTTGGCCACACACGGCCAACCGCTCTCTCTCTCGGCCACATGAGTCCAATTGCTCTCTCTCTTGGCCACACGCGTCCAATCACACTCTCCTCTCTCTCTCTCTCGGCAACACACGTCGAATTGCTCTCTCTCTCTCGGCCACACTCGTCGAATCGCTCTCTCTCTCTCGGCCACACACGTCCAATCGCTCTCTCTTTCTCTCGGCCACACGCGTCCACTCGCTCTGTCTCTTGGCCACACACGTCCAACCGCTCTCTCTCTCTCGGCCACACGCGTCCAATTGCTCTCTCTCTCGGCCACACGCGTCCAATCACTCTCTCTCTCGTGGCCACACACGTCCAATCGCTCTCTCTCGTGGCCACACACGTCCAATCGCTCTCTCTCTTGGCCACACACATCCAATCGCGCTCTCTCTCAGACACATGCGTCCAATTGCTCTCTCTCTCGGCCACACACGTCAAATCGCTCTCTCTCTCTCTCTCTCGGCCACACACGTCGAATCGCTCACTCTCTCTCGGCCACTCACGTCGAATCGCTCTCTCTCTCTCGGCCACACGCACACAATCGCTCTCTCTCTCTCTCTCTCTCTCAGACGCACACGTCCAATCGCTCTCTCTCAGACACGCGTCCAATTGCGCTCTCTATTGGCCACACACGTCCAATCGCTCTCTCTCTCTCGGCCACATGCGTCCAATCACTCTCTCCCTTGGCCACACACGTCCAATCGCTCTCTCTCGGCCACATGTGTCCAATCGCTCTCTCTCTTGGCCACGCGCGTCCAATGACGCCCGCTCTCTCTCTTTCTCGGCCACACGCATCCAATCCACATGCGTCCAATCGTTCGCTCTCTTGGCCACGCGCGTCCAAAATCGCTCTCACTCTCGGCCACACGCCTCCACTCGCTCTCTCTCTATCTCTCTCTCGGCCACACGCCTCCACTTGCGCTCTCTCTATCTCTCTCTCGGCCACACGCCTCCACTCGCGCTCTCTCTATCTCTCTGTCGGCCACAAGCCCCCACTCGCTCTCCCACTCTCGGCCACAAGCCTCCACTCGCTCTCCCCCACTCTCTCTCGCCCCCACTCTCTCGCCCCCACTCTCTCGCCCCCACTCTCTCGCCCCCACTCTCTCGCCCCCACTCTCTCGCCCCCACTCTCTCGCCCCCACTCTCTCGCCCCCACTCTCTCGCCCCCACTCTCTCGCCCCCACTCTCTCGCCCCCACTCTCTCGCCCCCACTCTCTCGCCCCCACTCTCTCGCCCCCACTCTCTCGCCCCCACTCTCTCGCCCCCACTCTCTCGCCCCCACTCTCTCGCCCCCACTCTCTCGCCCCCACTCTCTCGCCCCCACTCTCTCTCCCCCACTCTCTCTCCCCCACTCTCTCTCCCACACACCTCCACTCGCTCTTTCTTTCTGCCACAAGCCTCCACTCTCTCTCCCTCTTGGTCACACGCCTCCACTCGCTCTCCCTCTTGGCCACACGCCTCCACTCGCTCTCTCGCCACACGCCTCCACTCGCTCTCTCTCTCTCGGGCACACGCCTTGACTCGCTCGCTCTCCCTTGGCCACATGCATCCACACGCTCTCTCTCTCCACGTTTTCTTAAAATAAATTTGGAGTACCCAATTCATTTTTTCCAATTAAGGGCCAATTTAGTGTGGCCAATCCACCCTGCACATCTTTTGGATTGTGGGGGCGAAACCCACGCAGACACGGGGAGAATGTGCAAAATCCACACAGACAGTGACCCAGGGCCGGGATTGAACCTGGGACTTCGGCGCTGTGAGGCACCCGTGCTAACCACTTGCACCACCGTGCTACCCTTACACGCTCTCTCACTCAGCCACGTGTCCATTGCGTCGCCTTCCTCACTTTCTCTGTCGCACGCATCCTCTCTCAGCCCCACGCCGCCACTCGCTCTCGGTCTCGCGGCTACAGGTCCACTCGCGCTCTCTCTCTAGGCCACAGGCCTCCCTTCGCGCTCTCCGACTCTCGGCCACGCGCCTCCCTTCGCGCTCTCCGACTCTCGGCCACGCGCCTCCACTCGCTCTCCCACTCTCGGCCACGCGCCTCCACTCGCTCTCCCACTCTCGGCCACGCGCCTCCACTCGCTCTCCCACTCTCGGCCACGCGCCTCCACTCGCTCTCCCACTCTCGGCCACGCGCCTCCACTCGCTCTCCCACTCTCGGCCACGCGCCTCCACTCGCTCTCCCACTCTCGGCCACGCGCCTCCACTCGCTCTCCCACTCTCGGCCACGCGCCTCCACTCGCTCTCCCACTCTCGGCCACGCGCCTCCACTCGCTCTCCCACTCTCGGCCACGCGCCTCCACTCGCTCTCCCACTCTCGGCCACGCGCCTCCACTCGCTCTCCCACTCTCGGCCACGCGCCTCCACTCGCTCTCCCACTCTCGGCCACGCGCCTCCACTCGCTCTCCCACTCTCGGCCACGCGCCTCCACTCGCTCTCCCACTCTCGGCCGCTCTCCCCCACTCGCTCTCCCACTCTCGGCCGCTCTCCCCCACTCGCTCTCCCACTCTCGGCCGCTCTCCCCCACTCGCTCTCCCACTCTCGGCCGCTCTCCCCCACTCGCTCTCCCACTCTCGGCCGCTCTCCCCCACTCGCTCTCCCACTCTCGGCCGCTCTCCCCCACTCGCTCTCCCACTCTCGGCCGCTCTCCCCCACTCGCTCTCCCACTCTCGGCCGCTCTCCCCCACTCGCTCTCCCACTCTCGGCCGCTCTCCCCCACTCGCTCTCCCACTCTCGGCCGCTCTCCCCCACTCGCTCTCCCACTCTCGGCCGCTCTCCCCCACTCGCTCTCCCACTCTCGGCCGCTCTCCCCCACTCGCTCTCCCACTCTCGGCCGCTCTCCCCCACTCGCTCTCCCACTCTCGGCCGCTCTCCCCCACTCGCTCTCCCACTCTCGGCCGCTCTCCCCCACTCGCTCTCCCACTCTCGGCCGCTCTCCCCCACTCGCTCTCCCACTCTCGGCCGCTCTCCCCCACTCGCTCTCCCACTCTCGGCCGCTCTCCCCCACTCGCTCTCCCACTCTCGGCCGCTCTCCCCCACTCGCTCTCCCAGTCTCGGCCGCTCTCCCCCACTCGCTCTCCCCCACTCGCTCTCCCCCACTCGCTCTCCCCCACTCGCTCTCCCCCACTCGCTCTCCCCCACTCGCTCTCCCCCACTCGCTCTCCCCCACTCGCTCTCCCCCACTCGCTCTCCCCCACTCGCTCTCCCCCACTCGCTCTCCCCCACTCGCTCTCGCCACACGCCTCCACTCGCTCTCTCTCGCCACACGCCTCCACTCGCTCTCTCGCCACACGCCTCCACTCGCTCTCTCGCCACACGCCTCCACTCGCTCTCTCGCCACACGCCTCCACTCGCTCTCTCGCCACACGCCTCCACTCGCTCTCTCGCCACACGCCTCCACTCGCTCTCTCGCCACACGCCTCCACTCGCTCTCTCGCCACACGCCTCCACTCGCTCTCTCGCCACACGCTCTCTCGCCACACGCCTCCACTCGCTCTCTCGCCACACGCCTCCACTCGCTCTCTCGCCACACGCCTCCACTCGCTCTCTCTCTCTCGGGCACACGCCTTGACTCGCTCGCTCTCCCTTGGCCACATGCATCCACACGCTCTCTCTCTCCACGTTTTCTTAAAATAAATTTGGAGTACCCAATTCATTTTTTCCAATTAAGGGCCAATTTAGTGTGGCCAATCCACCCTGCACATCTTTTGGATTGTGGGGGCGAAACCCACGTAGACACGGGGAGAATGTGCAAAATCCACACAGACAGTGACCCAGGGCCGGGATTGAACCTGGGACTTCGGCGCTGCGAGGCACCCGTGCTAACCACTTGCACCACCGTGCTACCCTTACACGCTCTCTCACTCAGCCACGTGTCCATTGCGTCGCCTTCCTCACTTTCTCTGTCGCACGCATCCTCTCTCAGCCCCACGCCGCCACTCGCTCTCGGTCTTGCGGCTACAGGTCCACTCGCGCTCTCTCTCTAGGCCACAGGCCTCCCTTCGCACTCTCTCTCTCTCTTTACGCCTTCACTCGCAAAGTCTTCCTCGGCAACACGCCTCCAGTCGCTCTCTCTCGGCCACGGGCGTCCTCTCGCTCTTTCTCGGCCACAGGCGTCTACTCGCTCTCTCTCGGCCACTGGCGTCCACTCGCTCTCTCACGGCCACAGGCGCCTACTCGCTCTCTCTCGGCCACACGCGTCTACTCGCTCTCTCTCGGCAACACGCCTCCACTCGCTCTCTCTCGGCCACAGGTGTCCACTCGCTCTCTGTGGGCCACACGCATCCACTCGCGCTCTCTCTCGGCCACACGCATCCATTCGCTCTCTCGGCCACACGCGTCCACTCGCTCGCTCTCTCTCTCTGCTACATGCATTCACTCGCTCTCTCGGCCACATACGTCCATTCAGTCCCATTGCTCGCTTTCTCTGTCGCACACGTCCACTCTCGGCCCACATCTCCGCTCGCTCTCTCTCTCTGTCACATGCTTCCACTCGCACTCTTCTCTGGCCACACGTGTCCACTCGCTCTCTCTCTCTCTCGGCCACACGTGTCCACTGCATCCCCTTGCTCACTTCCTCTGTCGCACGCGTCTCCTCTATCTCCCTCTCTCAGCGACAGGCATCCATTCTATCACTCTCTCTCTCTCGCCACATGTCTCCTCACTCTCTCTCTCGGCCACACGCAACACTTCGCACTCCCGCTTCGGCCTGCAGGCAACCAATCGCTCTCTCTCGGCTGCAGGGATCCGCTCCCTCTCTCTCGGCCACGCGCGACTAATTGCTCTCTCTCTCGGCCACGTGCGACTAATTGCTCTCTCTCTCGGCCACGCGCGACTAATTGCTCTCTCTCTGGGCCACGCGCGTCCAATCGCTCTCTCTTGCAGCCAGACGCATCCAATCGCTCTCTCTCTCGGCTACATGCGTTCAATCGCGCGATTACTCGGCAACACGTGTCCAATCGCTCTCTCTTGCAGCCAGACGCATCCAATCGCGCTCTCTCTCGGCTACATGCGTCCAATCGCGCGAGATCTCGGCAACACGTGTCCAATCACTTTCTTTCGGCAACACGTGTCCAATCATTCTCTCTCTAGGCCACACGTGTCCAATCGCTCTCTCTCGGCCACACGTGTCCAATCGCTCTCTCTCGGCCACACGTGTCCAATCGCTCTCTCTCGGCCACACGTGTCCAATCGCTCTCTCTAGGCCACACGTGTCCAATCGCTCTCTCTAGGCCACACGTGTCCAATCGCTCTCTCTAGGCCACACGTGTCCAATCGCTCTCTCTAGGCCACACGTGTCCAATCGCTCTCTCTAGGCCACACGTGTCCAATCGCTCTCTCTAGGCCACACGTGTCCAATCGCTCTCTCTAGGCCACACGTGTCCAATCGCTCTCTCTAGGCCACACGTGTCCAATCGCTCTCTCTAGGCCACACGTGTCCAATCGCTCTCTCTAGGCCACACGTGTCCAATCGCTCTCTCTAGGCCACACGTGTCCAATCGCTCTCTCTAGGCCACACGTGTCCAATCGCTCTCTCTAGGCCTCACGTGTCCAATCGCTCTCTCTAGGCCACACGTGTCCAATCGCTCTATCTAGGCCACACGTGTCCAATCGCTCTCTCTAGGCCACACGTGTCCAATCGCTCTCTCTAGGCCACACGTGTCCAATCGCTCTCTCTAGGCCACACGTGTCCAATCGCTCTCTCTAGGCCACACGTGTCCAATCGCTCACT